>NW_015090920.1:4705694-4796064 GCF_001431845.1 Calidris pugnax
CAGGCAAATGTGATGAGGCAGGACATGTCAGTCAAGGCAGCATCTGAGCTCCTCATGAAGCTCTCAGGTAGGTATTTCATTTAATAATATTCAACTTCTTTATTATTTTTCACGTGTGTCAGGAGGGTTACCTTGCAGAAGATATGTTTAGCTTTAGTAGCAAGTGAAGGAACAATTGAAAAGGTTCATATACATCTCAGATTGGTCTGTCACTATAGCATGTAATAATCAGTGCTCTGCTTGGCACATTAATGACTATGGAATAAGTTAAAAGAAATAATGCCTTGTAGTTTTTAGATATCGTCATTTTTAAAATGTACCAAAACATGTTAATACCAATTTATTCACACGTGTCACTTGATTAACATCATAAGAATGCGTGTCTGTACTGAACTATACCTGATACGGCTTAATAAATGATGACATTTAAAGCCTTTTACTTTTTGTGACAATAGGTTGTACTCAAAATTAAAAGATTCACTGTGTAAACTGAGGCAGCTGTTAGGGAGACCACTTGAACTTGCCTACATCACCTCAGAGATACACCCTCCTGGCAGACAAGTAGACAGTATGCGTGTGTATACACACACACGTACTGCTGCAGCTGGAGGGAGTCAAAGAAAAGTGTATGTTCTGCTAATTAGGTTTTGTCTAACTGTCAGAGTCAAGGTTTAACTTTAAGGGAAAGTAAAAGGATTGAATTCTCCCTGCTGGCAACAGGTTAAGTGAATTATAAAAAGGCTTTGAACTTGTAATAGACTTCAGTTTTTAAGACCGAGATGTGAAAGTCGGTCTGGGAGGCTGGGTTCCATACTGCTGCACCTAAACTAGATCAGTTAGTTCTTAAGTCTTCTCCAAAACTGGACAAGACTTATTTTTTTAAGTATGCCAAAGTCACGCAGGAGGTGCCAATATAAATGCTCACAAGTTTAGTAACTTCTGAGATCCCTGCCAAACCTATCTGAAATAATTTGGCTTGAATGAATGCTGTCAACATTGAATTTGAGCTCAAATTTATACCTGAAAGACTTTAACTGACTAGGATCTCCCCTGCAAGTTCTAATGTGTAATTAATTCACTCCTATTCATACCTGCACACTTTAATTTACAGAAGAATTTGAATCATTGATTTGCAAGCCTTCTGTGTTAATTGTGCAAAAAGTGCTTCCCAGGTACAGAAGTTGATCAGACCAGAAGTTTCCCAATTTTTTACAGACTCAAAAACATGAAAAATTTGGTTATTGATACAGTGCACTGTTACTGCTGGTAACTGGTTCAATATGGTGTTCTGGTAGCAGAACTTTACAGCCTAATGAGTGTTAACTTGTTACTTTATTTTTCTTGCTGCATACAAATTTATATAACTGTTTTCCTAAAGGAAAGCTCTGTAGCTGAATTGATTTCTCAAGTGCTTCAGAGACACCAGGGTTCTTGATTGTGAATCTTGAATCCAGCACTAGCAGGCTGTGTTTAACTAGTTTTACTACAAGCTATTATATTAGAATATTTGTGCCTTAAATGTCTGTTCATGTGAGGGAAATCTGGCATGTATAAAATCTTGATCAAGTCTTTGGTCACTTCTGTTGGGAACTCCTAGCCTTTAAAGGTTGTAGTAAGAAATACACTAGATAAATATTTATCTTATGACCTCTTAGTGATTGAGCAGCTTTTGCTGATAGTGCTCTTTTCAGTTAATCCATAGATTAGAAAGTAAAGAATTACTCTAGGATTTACTGTTGGCATTGCTGCAGCTGGTATTCCTGAATCAGCCAGTGGGTGGGGTAATACCAATTTTATCACATACACTTTTTTTTCAACTTGCACTTTCCTGAATTAACATCTAAGGCAGAAGCTATAGAGGAGGAAAACACTAAGACACAGATTAATGTAGGAGAAATATAAGAGGAATATCTAAGATCAATAGCCCTTTTAGTGTTGGTTTTTTGTTGTTTGGTTTTTTTTAATGCTTACTTTATCTGGTAGAATACTCTACATAGACTTCCCAACTTATTTTAAGCAATTCTGCTTTTGGTGATTTAGAACTTGATTGATCCACTTCTTCAGAATAAAGTGAAAACAAGAAAAAGCTTCCCTCTTTTTCCTGGTACTAGAAAGAGAAAAAAAAATTACGGGAAGTAACGAGTATGTCTGGATGTTCTACTGTCTGTGGGAAATCTTCAGTCAAGTGTCCTTATTAGATTTGATATATAATTGGGTTTAAGTCAGTCCTTCCGGAGTCCATATATTCTTGGTAAAGAATGAATTACAGCCTTGTCTTGTTATTTTCACTTTCTTCTATGTAATACTGATTACAAAATCTGCACTGCATACAAATTCAGCGGAGGATTTCTGACATACTAGTATTTTGCTTTCTGCATTCCTGACGTATGTGCTTCTGTTATCCCCTGAGCAATAATATTGCCAATTGTTGCAGCCTCATAGGAGCCTCTTGGGATTTAGGCATGGACCTTGCTGTCTCCTTTCATGTGAAGGATACACTGGTTTATATTTTTCACTGGGAAATCTCTTTTCCCAAACAGAGATACTGTGTTGCTAGCTCTCAGCTGAGCTTGTACAGCACAGTGGAAGGCCGTTCCAGCTCTGGAGCCTCGTCTGGGCTCGTGCATACTGTAAGAGAGACTTAGGATAAATCACCAGCCACTATAATGGAGGGACTTGTCAGCCACTCAGAAACTTCTCTAAAGCTAGAAAAAGTTAGACGAATAAGCATATTTTACTGTAGTAGAACACTGACAGAACACTTACTAGTTGTCATTGTAGAGGTAGAATCATAGAATCATAGAATCATTGAGGTTGGAAGAGACCCTTGGGATCATCGAGTCCAACCATCTCCCCTACTCTACCAAGTCCTCCCCTACACCATGTCCCTCAGTACCGCATCTAAACGGCCCTTCAACACATCCAGGGATGGTGACTCCACCCCCTCCCTGGGCAGCCTGTTCCAATGCCCGACCACTCTTTCAGTGAAAAATTCCTTCCTAATGTTCAATCTAAACCTCCCCTGTTGGAGCTTGAAGCCGTTCCCTCTCGTTCTATTGTTAATTACCTGTGAGAAGAGACCAGCACCAACCTCTCTACAGTGTCCTTTCAAGTAGTTGTAGAGAGTGATGAGGTCTCCCCTCAGCCTCCTCTTCCTCAAACTAAACAGCCCCAGCTCCTTCAGCTGCTCTTCATACCATTTGTCTTCCAGGCCCTTCACTAGTTTCGTCGCCCTCCTCTGCACTCGCTCCAGCACCTCCATATCTCTCTTGTATTGAGGTGCCCAAAACTGGACACAATACTCGAGGTGTGGCCTCACCAGTGCTGAGTACAGGGGCATAATCACCTCCCTACTTCTGCTGGTCACACTATTTCTAATACAAGCCAGAATGCCGTTGGCTTTCTTGGCCACCTGGGCACACTGCTAGATGTACAGAAACAAGAAAATCACATGCAGCTGTCTACGTTACTTCTATTACACAAGGCTCTCTCTTTTTTCATCAAGATAAAAAGCTGTGAGGACACCTGCATGCTTCTAGCAGTGCACAACCGGTGTTCAAGATCAGGCCTTTACCCTGCATATTACTTTGGTGGAGTTGGACCTTATCGGGAGATGCTGTGCCCTTTTATATCAGTTTTTTTCTCCCCTGCGTTCCGCTTGGATTCAGATCTTCTACTTCACAGGTCACAAACTTGATACCTGGTCACTTGATACCTAGTTGCCCTTCTTCCAAAGGATTATTCAAGCTGAGAAGGCTAACGTCGCTTGGGCATGTCTAGGCAGAATGCATTTCCATCCAGGTAGCCACAACAAAAGTTCCTAACAACTGATCTGCTCTTTAAAAATAAATGAAACACCCGTTTGGAAGTAATGGTCTTTGGGTGTTAACAGGCAAAGTTTGAGCCTCAGTGCAGGCTTTCAACCTACATTTTACAGAAGGACATAAAATGACTACTATGATTTATATGAATGTACAAAGGGGGGCTGTAAATTCTGAGACTAGACCCGGTGGTAAGCAAACAGACTTCAGGAGGTAGCAGAGTGGGGCAAATCACTCTCATCTCTGTTTGGAAGGGTACCATCCCTGCACAATGTTAAATTCCTATTAAATGCTGCACAAAATCACTTACAAGAAATGGAAGTAGTGTGTTTCACCTATACCTGAACCAGTTTTCTGCTTTCTTACCGGTTTTCTTACATGGAAAAGCTAATTTATTTCTCAAAATGTTTAATTAAGTGGTGCACCCAGTGATCTCTGGTCAGTTTTCTACACTCAGTCTTGTAAATTGAAGGGTAGGTTTCAGAGGAGACTGAAATTTAAAATAAATGTTCGCATTTACATGCTAATGTTTGAGTCTAAAACCTCATTTTCTGTTGAAATAGTCGTGCTGCTCATATATTTTGAGCGTGTATTATCTTTCAGAAGCATTCAGTGTTTTGCTTTCTTGTTCAAAAATGAATGCATAGCTGGAGGTGTATAAAATCTATTCCAGGTACTGGCATTTTATAAGTAATACTTTACCCTGGTGCCTTGAACTATGACATTAGTATGTCCCCGTCTTTCCTAGAAATGTTGTCTGAATCACATTTGCCTTTATTTCAGCCATATCTTATTTGTGAAATGTAGTCATTTTGCATTTCAGTAGTAACTCAGGTTGTTTTCCTCCTCTCTCTTTCTTTTCAGTGGATCAATTCCCCATGTATTGCACATATCCTTGTTATCACTAGCAAATGCATGACCTTTGTGCTACTCAGCTCCTTTGGATTTTTTGTACTTCAATCCTCGGGTCAGGCAGTGCTTTCTTGTAATACACCAATTCCCCAGGACCAACAATGTGTCATAATTTTGGGTTATCAGCAGATGCAATTAGTGCATAGTTACTTTTTGTGCCAAGGTCACAAAGTAAAATGTTGCATACAATTGATTCCAAAAGCATTCTTAATCAACTCCATTTATTATCACCTAATTATATGACAATTTCTCTTTCAGCACAACTGGTAATTCCGGGTGTTTGGTAGGGTTTTTTTTTTTTTTTTTCCCCTTTTTTGATTAAGTCGTTATCTTCTTGAAAATGCATATGCTAATTTCCTATTTCGTGCCTTGTAGGGGTTTTTGACACTGTATCTCACATTTAACTGATACCACATGGACTGGAACTTCTATTTAAAAAGAGGAAGAAAAAGAAAAGAGAATGATAGTGCAATTCTAGCGTAAGATGGAGGCCAGAACACCTCAATGCTAGGCCCATACCAAAAAATAGCATATCATGCATTAGGGCACGGCGAGGTGAAGGACTATCTGAGAAGGCTTTAAATTAGCTCATACCAAAACCAGCCCAGTGACAACAGCACAGACCTCCAGAGGAACTAAATAACAGTATCAGTTTAAAAAGTTTGCTAATTAGGAGTGCTATCTATTCATGTGTGGCTGGCCAGCTGGTGTCAGATTTACCTCATCTTAAGGCTTGAGTGGCTTTATGTTTGGCTGTCATCAGCAACGTGAATTGACAACAAACACGAGCCCGTGGCTAGTAAGATATTTTTCTTAGCAGTCACAAAATCTTTCCCAGTTTATTGGGTTGCACTGGCAGTCTTTTGGTTTATTGTTACTGTGGCGAAGAAAAAGTACATTATTACATTCTTTGGGTGAGGTGAGGGGCAGAGAAACTAACCTTCCTGTGTATTTCTTTTTCATAATGTTGTGGACTCTCTAGGAAGAGGTTGTGTGGAGCTGGGCTGCTGATTTTGGAGACAGCTGTTGTCGGGACCTTGTAAGAGTCTCCATACCTAGATTGCGGGGGAACTGTCAAGAGTGCTTTCATCCCTGCCTAGAGAGCCTTGATAAGGGGCAGAGGAGTGAAAAAAGAAGGAAGTCTTTTGTTCTTTGGTCTCTAAATAGCTCATTAGAAAGCTCAGGGCAGCAGCAGGTGCTTCTGTAGATGCCTAGAAAAGTAAGCACGGAAGTATATGACCCAAAATAAAACTTTCTCTTGATGGAAGCCAGAGAGATGGGAAGTCACATCGCCAAATTAAATCCCACTACTAGCCAAGTGTTTTTTACTGGTTTGGCTTTTTTTAACCCACAGAAATGGTTAGAGTGAACCTGTGTTTTAATTACAGTATGGGAAAAGATGGAAATTTCTAGATAGCTAGATTTATTATTGCAATGTGTCAGGTTCCAGATTGTTTTTCAAGATTCTCCTGCCAGTGTTGCACTACATGAAGTTCGTATCAGGCCATGGTATATTCATTCAGTTTAATAAGCTTTTCCACGACATCTGTATAATAACATAATCCCAAAAGAACTCAGCTAGTAATGGATTCTTACCTATTGATGGGGTTTGCCGAGTTTCATGACAGCTTTTAATGTCTAAACTTGAAAAGCAGGAAAAGTGTGAAAAAACACTGCCCATTCACAGGAGAAGTATAAGGTTGGAAGTATGGAAGTCTGCAAAGTCTAATCATCCCCACCCCTCCCACTCCCACCTTAAGCAACCACAAAACAACAAAAATCATAGAAAAACAAGTGCCTTGTAACAGACCCTAACTTTTAGTTCAGTAGATGCAATACTGTACCTTTAAGTTATTGCAATTCATCTTCTTCCTTTTTTCCATGTCAGGGTAATCTTGACATTTAATGAAAACCACGTTAATTTAAAAGATTAGATAATTTGGAATAATAAGAAATGATAATGCCTGTGGTTCAGATGTGCTTCTTTTGGTGTTCTGGACTTTGGTCTTGGTTTTTTGGTTGTTTTTTGTTTGATTGGTTGGTTTTGGCATTGTCACTAGAGTGTTTAAATAAACCCCCTGATGCTTTGCTTTACTGCTATACCTTGATGATGTTCATTCAGCCAGGTAGGAGTGGCCACAAGGCTATGGAAAGTGGGTATCCCAATTTTTTTCCAAGTGTCAGGGGATTGCAGATGCACAACATTTGCAGAAGGGCCCCTTGCAGCCCCCCTTGCCTTTGGAATGTCAGCTTGTAAAGGCAGGAGAACTGGAACCAGGCTCTCTGCAAAGGTACAGCTTGCTGCAGGAATGCTAGAGTAGAGTTTTCTTGAACTAGGAGAATTGCATAGATTGGAATATGTTGTAAAATAACAGTTCACTGCACTTGTAAGCTTTTTATTAAATTCTTCTTGATCTGTGTTTTGAGGGATTGGCTGCGTTCTGCAGGTAGGGTCTTTCAGGTAAGCACCATAATCCTACCATTTAAATGGAAGGAGCAGCAGGTGCATATCACAACTCAAATTAGTCTATTGCTTTAATTGACTCCTTTGTTGTTGTTGTTGTTGTCTTGCATTTTTGTGAAACTAGGCCTGTAGTCGCAAAATTCTGTAACGTGGAAGTTCAGAGGTTTCACTTAAACAAAAATGAGCCATTTTGTGATATATTTGTTATAATGCAGGATCCTGTTACATTGATTCAAGGCCCGTTGACATTGTCTTATATAAAACAGCAGTTTGAAAAAAATATTATCAAAATAAAGCAGCAAGCACAGCGCCCTAGGGAACGTCAGATGTTACTTGTTGTGTCTCTGCAGCAGAACCTTCAGGGCTCGCCAACTGTTCCCTACCTCTGAGGTTTTATTTAAGCTGTTTTAGGGCATGTTTATTTCTAGCAAATCAGAACAATTAGCATAACAAAATGCCTGATTCTCCATACTGAAAGCTTTTGAAGTCGGTACAAGTTGACCCACTAGTTACCCCTGTCTACTTGATTGTGAAAACTAGTACATGAATCCAATTTATGAGACATATGGGAAAGCCTTTCTTTTCTGAGTTGATTCATAAAGTTGATTTGCAAAGCTGATGGGCATTTCAGCAAATACGAGGAACTTAGAATTTTAGTTGCGGGATGAAATTTTAAATAAAATGGTGGGAAGAGGCATGAATGATTTAACAAGTGTTTATTTGGTTTTAGCAATGGAAAGTCAATGGACAGCATTGTATCGGCAAAAGCAATATTTACTACACGACTTGTGTGTTTTATTAAATCAGTGTTCTTGATTTTGACTTTTGTCTCAAAGAAAGTGAAAAGCAGACTGTGCTGCACTAGAAGAGCATGTTCAGTGTGTCCCCTCTAGAGCAGGTGAGTGCTGCATAGAATCATAGAACAGTTGGAAGGTCATCTAGTCCAACCCATCTGCAATGAGCAGGAACATCTTTAACTACATCAGGTTGCTCAGAGCCCCATCCGGCCTGACCTGGAATGTTTCCAGGGACAGGGCATTTACCACCTCTCCGGGCAGCCTGTTCCACTGTTTCACCACCCTAATTGTAAAAAAATTCTTCCTTTTATCTAGTCTAAATCTACCCTCTTTTAGTTTAAAACCATTACACCTTGTCCTGTTGCGACCAGCCCTGTGAAAAAAGTTTGCCCCTAACTTTCTTATAGGCCCCCTTTAAGTACTGGAACGCTGCTATAACTTCTCTCCAGAGCCTTCTCCCTGCTGAACAACCACAACTCTCAGCCTTTCCTCAGAGGAGAGGTGTTCCAGCCCTCTGATCATTTCTATGGCCTCCTCTGGACCTGCTCCAACAGGTCTGTGTCTTTCCTGTGCTGAGGGCTCCAGAACTGGACAGGATATTCAGGTGGGGTCTCACCAGAGCAGAGGGTGAGACCCCACTGCTGGGTCATGCTTCTTTAGATGCAGCCCAGGATATGATTGGCTTTCTGGGCTGCGAGCGCATGTTAGTCAGCTCATGTCCAGCTTTTCTTCCACTGGTATCCCCCAAGTCCTTCTTGGCAGGACTGATCTCAAGCCCTTCATACCCAAGCCTGTATTGATACCGGGGGTTGCCCTGACTCAGGTGCAGGACCTTGAACTTGGCCTCATTGAACCTCATGAGGTTCACAAAGGACCACTTCTTAAGCTTGTCCAGGTCTCTCTGGATGGCATCCCATCCTTCAGGCGTGTGAACTGCACCACTGAGCTTTATGTTGTCTGCAAACTTGCTGAGTGTGCACTTAATCCCACTGTCTATGTCATTGATGAAGATATTAAACAGTACTGGTCCCAGTACAGACCCCTGAGGGACACCACTTGTTATCAGTCTCTGTAGGACATCGAGCCATTAACCACTACCATGCATTGGGTGGATGCAACAATCAACCAATTTGTCATCCACTAACCGGTCCACCCATCAAATCTCTCTCTCTCTCCAAATTAGACAGAAGAATGTTGTGGAGGGCCATGTCAGAGGCCTTACAGAAGTCCAGATAGGTAGATTGGAATATGTTGTAAAATAACAGTTCACTGCACTTGTAAGCTTTTTATTAAATTCTTCTTGATCTGTGTTTTGAGGGATTGGCTGCGTTCTGCAGGTAGGGTCTTTCAGGTAAGCACCATAATCCTACCATTTAAATGGAAGGAGCAGCAGGTGCATATCACAACTCAAATTAGTCTATTGCTTTAATTGACTCCTTTTTTGTTGTTGTTGTTGTCTTGCATTTTTGTGAAACTAGGCCTGTAGTCGCAAAATTCTGTAACGTGGAAGTTCAGAGGTTTCACTTAAACAAAAATGAGCCATTTTGTGATATATTTGTTATAATGCAGGATCCTGTTACATTGATTCAAGGCCCGTTGACATTGTCTTATATAAAACAGCAGTTTGAAAAAAATACTAGCAAAATAAAGCAGCAAGCACAGCGCCCTAGGGAACGTCAGATGTTACTTGTTGTGTCTCTGCAGCAGAACCTTCAGGGCTCGCCAACTGTTCCCTACCTCTGAGGTTTTATTTAAGCTGTTTTAGGGCATGTTTATTTCTAGCAAATCAGAACAATTAGCATAACAAAATGCCTGATTCTCCATACTGAAAGCTTTTGAAGTCGGTACAAGTTGACCCACTAGTTACCCCTGTCTACTTGATTGTGAAAACTAGTACATGAATCCAATTTATGAGACATATGGGAAAGCCTTTCTTTTCTGAGTTGATTCATAAAGTTGATTTGCAAAGCTGATGGGCATTTCAGCAAATACGAGGAACTTAGAATTTTAGTTGCGGGATGAAATTTTAAATAAAATGGTGGGAAGAGGCATGAATGATTTAACAAGTGTTTATTTGGTTTTAGCAATGGAAAGTCAATGGACAGCATTGTATCGGCAAAAGCAATATTTACTACACGACTTGTGTGTTTTATTAAATCAGTGTTCTTGATTTTGACTTTTGTCTCAAAGAAAGTGAAAAGCAGACTGTGCTGCACTAGAAGAGCATGTTCAGTGTGTCCCCTCTAGAGCAGGTGAGTGCTGCATAGAATCATAGAACAGTTGGAAGGTCATCTAGTCCAACCCATCTGCAATGAGCAGGAACATCTTTAACTACATCAGGTTGCTCAGAGCCCCATCCGGCCTGACCTGGAATGTTTCCAGGGACAGGGCATTTACCACCTCTCCGGGCAGCCTGTTCCACTGTTTCACCACCCTAATTGTAAAAAAATTCTTCCTTTTATCTAGTCTAAATCTACCCTCTTTTAGTTTAAAACCATTACACCTTGTCCTGTCACAACAGGCCCTGTGAAAAAGTTTGTCCCTATCTTTCTTATAAGCCCCAAAAGTTTGCCCCTAACTTTCTTATAGGCCCCCTTTAAGTACTGGAACGCTGCTATAACTTCTCTCCAGAGCCTTCTCCCTGCTGAACAACCACAACTCTCAGCCTTTCCTCAGAGGAGAGGTGTTCCAGCCCTCTGATCATTTCTATGGCCTCCTCTGGACCTGCTCCAACAGGTCTGTGTCTTTCCTGTGCTGAGGGCTCCAGAACTGGACAGGATATTCAGGTGGGGTCTCACCAGAGCAGAGGGTGAGACCCCACTGCTGGGTCATGCTTCTTTAGATGCAGCCCAGGATATGATTGGCTTTCTGGGCTGCGAGCGCATGTTAGTCAGCTCATGTCCAGCTTTTCTTCCACTGGTATCCCCCAAGTCCTTCTTGGCAGGACTGATCTCAAGCCCTTCATACCCAAGCCTGTATTGATACCGGGGGTTGCCCTGACTCAGGTGCAGGACCTTGAACTTGGCCTCATTGAACCTCATGAGGTTCACAAAGGACCACTTCTTAAGCTTGTCCAGGTCTCTCTGGATGGCATCCCATCCTTCAGGCGTGTGAACTGCACCACTGAGCTTTATGTTGTCTGCAAACTTGCTGAGTGTGCACTTAATCCCACTGTCTATGTCATTGATGAAGATATTAAACAGTACTGGTCCCAGTACAGACCCCTGAGGGACACCACTTGTTATCAGTCTCTGTAGGACATCGAGCCATTAACCACTACCATGCATTGGGTGGATGCAACAATCAACCAATTTGTCATCCACTAACCGGTCCACCCATCAAATCTCTCTCTCTCTCCAAATTAGACAGAAGAATGTTGTGGAGGGCCATGTCAGAGGCCTTACAGAAGTCCAGATAGATGACATCCGTAGCTCTTCCCTTGTCCACTGATGTATTCAGTCCACCATAGAAGGCCACTAGGTTGGTCAGCTATGACTTGCCCTCGGTGAAGCCATGCTGGCTGTCTCGAATGATCTCCCTGTCCTTCTGTGCCTTAGCATAGCTTCAAGGAGGATCTATTCCGTGGGTGCAGTGTTTCCCCAGTCACCAGGGACTTTACCTGACTGCCATGACTTTTCAAGTATTGTGGAGTTGCTTGGCAACTGTATCAACCAATTCCCTCAGGACTCTGGGATGCATCTCATCGGGTTCCATAGACTTACCTATGTTCAAGTTCCTCAGGTGATCGTGAACCTGATCTTCTCTTGCAGTGGGAGGGACTTTGCTCCCCCAGTCCCTGTCTTGCCATCCATCTGCTTGAGAAGTGTGGGAAGAGAGGTTGCCAGTGAAGACTGAGGCAAAAATGTTGAGTACCTCAGCCTTCTCCTCATCTGTTGTCAGCAGTTTGCCACTCATTTTCATTGGGGGTGTTATGCTTTCTTTGGCTTTCCTTTTCTTGTTGACGTACCTGTAGAAGCCCTTCTTGTTATCCATTATGTATTCAGTCCACCATAGAAGGCCACTAGGTTGGTCAGCTATGACTTGCCCTCGGTGAAGCCATGCTGGCTGCCATGAATGATCTCCCTGTCCTTCCTGTGCCTTACGAATGATCTCCCTGTCCTTCTGTGCCTTAGCATAGCTTCAAGGAGGATCTATTCCGTGGGTGCAGTGTTTCCCCAGTCACCAGGGACTTTACCTGACTGCCATGACTTTTCAAGTATTGTGGAGTTGCTTGGCAACTGTATCAACCAATTCCCTCAGGACTCTGGGATGCATCTCATCGGGTTCCATAGACTTACCTATGTTCAAGTTCCTCAGGTGATCGTGAACCTGATCTTCTCTTGCAGTGGGAGGGACTTTGCTCCCCCAGTCCCTGTCTTGCCATCCATCTGCTTGAGAAGTGTGGGAAGAGAGGTTGCCAGTGAAGACTGAGGCAAAAATGTTGAGTACCTCAGCCTTCTCCTCATCTGTTGTCAGCAGTTTGCCACTCATTTTCATTGGGGGTGTTATGCTTTCTTTGGCTTTCCTTTTCTTGTTGACGTACCTGTAGAAGCCCTTCTTGTTATCCCTTGCGTCCCTTGCCAGGTTCAGCTCCAGCCACACCTCGGCCTTCCTGACCCCATCCCTACACAACCGGTCAGTATCCCTCTATTCTTCCTATAATTCTTCCTATATTCTACCTGTCCCTGCTTCCATTGCCTGTGTGTTTCCTTCTTGCCCTTTAGCTGGACGAGCAGGTCTCAACTCATCCATGCTGATCTGTTGCCTTCCTGTCCTGATGTCTTACACTTGTGGATTAAGAGCTCTTGTGCTTTATGGAAGGAGTCCTTGATGTTCTGCCAGCTTTGTTCTGCTCCCTTGTCCCTGAGGGCAATTTCACAGGGGGTCCTATTGACTAACTTCTTGAAGAGCTGGAATTTTGGTTTCCTAAAATTTAGCATCCTGACTTACATCCCTTAGGACTGCAAATTCCACCAGTGACATGATCACTACAGCCCAGGCTGCCTGCAATCTTGATATCACTGATAAGCTCTCTTGCTTTGGTGACCATCAAGTCCAGTATCACATCCCTTCTGGTAGGGGTGTCCATTATCTGGCTTAAGAAGTTATCTTCAGTGCATTCCAGGAGTCTCCTGGATTGCCTACAGCTCACTGTGCTGCTTTTCCAGCAGATGTTGGGGTGGTTGAAGCCCCCCAGCAGGAAAAGCGGGTGCAAGTGCAATGCCCCCTGTAATTGGGAGTAAGAAGGCTTTGTCAGTAGGCTCCCCTTGATCAGACAGCCAACCACAGACACCAACCACAAGTTTCCCTTTATTGCCTCTAATTCTTACCTGTAAGCTTTCATCCTGCTTGTGACTATTCTTCAGAGACATTCTTCTTAGAGGAACAGCACTTAGTTCCTTTGAGGTGTATCACTGGTGTTTCCCTCTTGGCTCCCATTATTTCAGGAACCCTTGGCTTATCTCCATAAGACTTCTAGTGTGCTGCAGCGTAGCCAGCACATCTCAGACCAACGGGCTAAGGGCCCTTGCTAGCACCCCCTTCTAACCCTGGTGTGTCACCCCACAGCTTGTCACAGGCAAGCCTGATATTATCTCCTCTCTCCCTTCACGTCTAGTTCGAAGCTCTGTCCATGAGCCCCGCTAGCTTGTGAGCAAAGACCCTCTTTCCCCTTTGAGAAAGGTGAATCCCATCTGCCTGGTGCTGTGTAGGCCACCCCACTGTTGAAAAACCCAAAAGTGTGGTGGTGACACCAGCCATGGATCCATGTATTAATAGGCCGGGTCTGTCTGTTTGTTCCAGTGTTGCTGCCCACAACTGGAAGGAGAGAGGAGAAAGTCACATGTGCTCCAGATTCCCTTACCAAGTGTCCCAAGGCCCTGAAGTCTCTTTTGATTGCCCTTGGACTATGTGTTGTGGCTTCATCACCACCCACATGGAAGAGCAGTAATGGGTAATAGTCCAAGGGCCATACCAGGCTAGGAAATGTCCTAGTGATGTCCTTAACCTAGCTCCCAAGGAGACCTTGATCTTGAGGTTTTTTGCGGTGGCTGTGTCTGTCCTGGGGAGAGCAGAGCTTAGTTCCACCAGTCTCTCTCTCTCTCTTAGATTCCCTGGTGCTCCTTAACCTTTCTGCTTCCTGCATTGTGGAATACTGTACCATTTTTGGGCTCCCCAGTTCAAAAGGGCTGCTGAGAATTAGTAGACAGTGTAGAGGAAGGCAGGAGACCTGATTAAGGGTCTAGGGCTCGTGACCTGCAAGGAGGCATTGAGGGAACTAGGCCTGTTTAGTCTGGCAAAGGGGGGCTGAAGGTAGATCTGATTGCAGCCTGCAACTACTTGAAGGAAGTTTAGAAAAGCAGTGGAGTCAAACTCTCCTCTGTAGTGACAGATGGCAAAAAATGGGGCGACAGCTGCCAGCTGCAGCTTGGAAGGTTCAAAGTGGACATGACGAAAAATTTCTAGTGCAGCACTAGAACAAGAGTTACCCAAGGATGCTGTAGCTTTCCCTTGCTTGAACCTTTAGAAAATTCTGCAATAAACCTGCAGCTGATCTGATCTAGTGCTGACGATTCATGGAATAATTTAGTTTGGAGGGGACCTCCAGGGTTCATCTAATCCATACTCTTGCTCAAAGCAGGTCCAGCAAGACCGGGCTGTTGAGGGTCTTTTTAAGTTCTGAATGTGTCCAGGGATGGAGAACCCAGCCTCTCTCAGCAATGTGTACCAGTATTTTACCATCCTGACAGTGATTATTGTTTTTTTTCTGTATATATAAAGAGAATTTCCCTTGACCCAACTTGTCTGTCTACTCTTGCAGTATCACTATGCATTTATGAGAGAAGCCTGCCTCTAGCTTCTCCATACCTTCTCTTTATACCTTAGAGAGCTGTCAGCAGCTTTTAGGTAGCACAGGTTCTGTGTTTCTGTTGTGTTTGGGTTTTTTTAGCAAGTGCCACTACTTCACAATTCCTTGCACTTGCAAAAGCCAGAGAACTTGAAAGCAGTGGAAAAAGTCTGTCCGATACTGCATTTTTCATATCTAATGTGGAAAATTGTCTCACTCGATGTGAATTGGATGAAGTTCATTGAGGCTTTTATAGATCAGCTGATTAAAAGTTACAGTGCTCTGTAAAAAACAGCATTTCTGTGGCTTGATGGTAGTACATCCAATTTTATTGTATTTTGTTAAGCTGTTTCCGTGTCACGAAATTAACAGCAGAAAAAGACGTGTGAAGTGATTTAGTTCATCTTCTGCCAGATGAGCAGTGTTTACTGCTGTGCTGTTGCTCTGAGCTTCATCCAGGTTAGTTCTGAATGAATAGCAGCCTGTGTTTAGGATGTCACAGTCTGGATGCTTTAAAGCTACTTGATTCTATATCTCCTGCTGATTTTTGCTAGGAATTAGATGTCTGTGCTGTTAAAAAAATCTGGCATGAAGAAAACGACTCTGATATACTAACTTTGTATTGTGATACGCTGCAGTTTATTTAACTAGACCATCTAGTCAAGGAGAAATGCAAAAGTGGAAAAAAGCCAAAACTATCAGGATTTTAATTCTTTGAACCAGGTGACCTTTCAGTGTACTGGTCCTTGACTTGAAAAACTTTAGCCTGTGCTGTGACCACGTGAGATACCTATGTAAGGAAATCAGGGGTATCACCTTACTGCACAAATGAACTGTCCGTAGCACCGAAGGGGAAAATAATCTTCAAGAAGTTACAGTTTGACTGCCTGGATGGTGAGATGGGTATTGGCATAACCTTCATTGCAGTCTTTCCCCAGCACA
The DNA here is from genome assembly GCF_001431845.1 of Calidris pugnax. Lineage (NCBI taxonomy): Eukaryota > Metazoa > Chordata > Aves > Charadriiformes > Scolopacidae > Calidris > Calidris pugnax. The sequence continues at coordinate 4,721,478 of NW_015090920.1, forward strand.
AGTTGCAGCACAGCTGGGTTGTGTGTCTGTGATTGCTGCTCCTGGGACGGACTGACTCTGGTTCCCTTTTGTAAAATTACAAGTTAGCTCCTGTAAAATTATCACAGGGACCCTCCTTCAGTCTTCTGCGTGGGTTTCCTTTTAGGCATCGGAGTATGACAGGACTCACATTTGGCAGGGACATTCTGTCAGATCAAAAGGGTGCAGCTGGGGAGATAAAGGTCAAAGGAAATGATCAAATATGTAAATTTAGTTAAGGCAATTTGAGTGCTAGCTGATTGTGAGGGAGAGAAGGTCATCGGTGTTGCTTGACTCTTGCCTTAGTTGGGGTCGTATCAGTTTGTCTGATTCAAAAGCGTTTGCAGGACAGGGAATTAAACTGTGTGGAGCAGGAACAGAAATAGAAAGAATATTTTAAAAGCAGAGAGCAGCAAAGGTCAGCTTGACTCTGCACCTAAATTTGGCAGCTGGGTGCAGAGCTCAGTCTGTCAGACATCTGAAGAACTCATTTGTTTGCGGAGTTACCTGAGCTTTTGATTGACAGCGTTACCTGATGCGTTCCTTTGCTGTTCTGTGGTCACTTTTCAATGCACAGCATGCTATTTTTACACTTTTCAACACAGATGCAATGTTCTGTGGTTTTATAATAAGAGGCTAATGGAAGCTTTAACTAAAAAAAAAAAATCTGCTTAACAGGACAAAAAGGGCATTATGTGATATTTCTAACCTGTCTTCAGTTGAGAATTCACTATGAAGATTTCCAAAGTTTGAAATGTATCTGGTGGATCATAGATGGTAAAGATTTTTATCAATGTTTATACGTTTCTTTTAAAGGTCAAGAAATGTCACAAGAAAAGATTGAAAGCACTTCATGTAAATCATTCCTGGAACATATCCAAACAGCTTTTATCTCCTGGCTTCAATTTTTTTCATTTTTTTTTTTTATTTTTCTTCTAAGAGCTGTAGGCAGCAAAGCCACTTTTTCTCCACTTAATAACAACAGGAATGTGGGGAGAAGGAGAAACCAGGGAATGAAAAAGGACTTGGTGACGCACATCAGTTAAATTTTAGGTGGAATGCATGTGCCTTCATGCTAAAGAGATTCTGTTCATCTTTGGCCAGAGACTACAAGATGACACCAACCAGTTGACTAGCTTAAAGATGTTACCAGGGATGACCAAACCATGTTTTGGTGCCTCTGAGATTCATTGTGGTGTTTGAAACATTTACAATTGGAATAAAATCCATGAGGCTGCCACAACCACATGTGAGTTACAGGAAAGCAGAGAGAACAGCAGCAGATTCATTTATCAAGGGAAGTTAGTGGATTCTCATCCCACCCTCTTTATTCTCTCTGACCTAACGTTAATAGAAAAAACTGATTGTGTTTGGGCTTTTTCTTATGAACTGGTATTCATTTATTTATTTTTAATATCAGGGCCTTCTAAGTAGTAAAATCTGGCAGATGGCAAGGGAACTTCCATGTGAGGAAACTCATTGTGCAGACTGTCTCCACCAGTGACCTGATGCTATCGGGAGGCAGCCCCTGTCTGCACCAATTAACGTGCTGGCCCACGGTCATAGATCTAATCATGTCCCCCCGGTCTGGACAAGGGCCAGGCTGTTCTCTCAGGTCCTAATCCACTCGGCATCTAAGCCCTCTGCTTCCCTGGCTCTGTGCTGCAGTGTGCCTGCCCCTGCCCTCTGCCATGGGCTCTTTTGCTGGGTGCTGGGGTTGCCTTTTCCTCCTTTGACTCGTGAATCTGAGCCCTTCAAACTCACACGTTCCCTTGACGGTGGAGGCTGCGTAGGCAATGACTTAGGGCATGTGCTAATCATGAGTAAACAAGAAGATTTTCCTTAAGGTTTTTAGTATCTTGGCTAGTACCAGAAGTACATGTACTCATTTAGGCAAAATTAATAAATTCCATGTACATTTTTTTTGGTTGGAATTATTCCTTACCTGGATGGTCCTTCTGGTATCTAACTCTGTTCATGTATTTATTTATTTTCTTATTCTCCCAGGCATATTGCCTGTCTTAGGCTACCTGTTTCCAAAGTGTCTGGTCAGCATCCAGCCAGCAGAGGCAACACCTAGTTGGACAGTTCTGCCATGATTCCAATGTCCTTTCAGGAGCACCTTGAATTAAAATAATTTTAAAAACTCCTCATCTTTCTCTGAAACTAGATTGAGGATAAATTCTACAGGTCTTCAACTTCTTAATTCACAACACAAAGTCTGAATCACAAGGGCTGTGTAGGTATTTGGGCTGTGGTAGGTAAAATACCTTGGAGCCTTGATTTTGAGATTTCAGAGCTTTTATTCTGAAGAAAAAAGTCATCACTTACCTTGCAGCCAAACGCAGAGCATTCAGCAACACCCAGGGAATCTCAAGTGTAGAAAGTGAACTATAAATTGGCTCCTAGACTATGGTTTTGTTGGCTGGACCTCTAGGACACTGGAGAGGAAGGCAAGCAGGCAAGGATATGGATGTATAGAAACTGGTCATTAAGGCTGTTGGATCTTGTAATGTATGAGGGAATATCTATGCTTGTTACAGAATCAGACTTCAGAACAGCATGGGCCCCAGAATACTCCTCTCATCTTGAAAGCATATGCAGATGTAACAAACCAATTCCTCACATAGTTGTCTGGAATTTTCTATAAAAGAAAAAGAGACCCGAGAGGAGCAGATGAGGTTTCCTCCTCCACCCCTATCCTCATACCAATACTTCTGACTGTGCTGGTACTTCTGCTGATAAGGGGGTATTTGGGGTTTGTGAGAGATCCTCAGTGCCCATCTTTGAAGAGCTGGTGTGTAGCTGCAACTTCATTTAATAAGTAAAAACGAAGCTTCAGTAATTGGTGTGTGATCACCCAGTATTCACAGAAAGTGATGTAACTCTCATATTTACAAATATGCAACTGTTTTCCGCTCTCTAGTTTGAAAAATCGTTTTCAAGAGATTACTTCTATTTATATAACCCCCAGAAGAATACTGGAGCAGTCAGCTGCTTGCTTCTCTTACCACTTGCGGTGATACGGTATACAAATTATAACTTTGTAATTGTGATTCCTGCCTTGAGTACTCTGCAAAATAGTAGCCTAATTAAATAATTGTGGCGGTTGTTTATTTTTTTTTAAATACACGCAGCTGAGAGTTACAAGGAAACCCAGACGGTAAAGATAAAGGAAGAACCCATGGAAGTTGACATCCATGATTCGCAGGCCTCGGTGTCACCCAGCCAACCCAGCCAAAACGTTGGCTACAGCACTTTATTAGGGCGAGACATGAGTGAACACATCCAGAAGGCACCAGAAGGTCGTGGACTCCCAGAAAGAAATTTATTCAGCCAAGATATATCAGTGAAGATGGCCTCCGAGCTGCTCTTCCAGTTATCAGGTAAAAGCAGTGGAAAAAGTCAATAGTTGGATTTAAGGAACAAAAAGAGATTGTGTGTAGCCATTAAGGTGCTCTGAAAGCGTGAGATTGCTACGGCTGAAAAATGATAGGAGTTAGAGCCCTGCTACCCTCACATTTGGAATGCAAAAGCCTTGCCAAATGTCCCCCATAGTTAGCATATGCTTTAGAGCACTGTGACAGTCAGGTCAGGTTCACAATATTTGAACTGAATTGGAAAAGCCAGAGTTCAACTCTTGTATTTTTGAAAGCTAATTAAATAATTTGTGACAACTGGTTGATCCAGGCCCTGGAGTCTAGGGGAACTTCTAGATGGCAGTTACTGGCATAAGTGGCCAGTGACTGCAGCATCCCGTGCTCCTGGGACTGCACTGTCCATCTCTCTTGACAAAGAAGGTGAACCTCAGCTATTACAGAAAGGCAATGATATCAGCACTGTGTTTAATGAATGCTTGTACCAGACACTTTGCATGGAGCATTGACATCTGAAGCTGAAAAAATTTGTTAGGTGTTCATTTAAGTAAAGCTATGCCCATTCTCTAATCATGCTGTAACCAATTACCCTAATTACTCTGGATTATACTGTTATCAGAAAGCATTAAAATAGTTCTGCTGAAAAAAAAAATGATCGGGAAAATATGATACATGCTAATCACAAAAAAACATGTATGTTTCTCTGCAGAAAAGGTGAGCAAAGAGCACAACCACAATAAAGATAACGCCATCAGGACTACAGCCAGGTAAGTACAGTCCATTGTTATCTGCAAAGCTCTAGTGAAAATGGCATTGCTTCATTTTGCCTTGTGAACTCAAATATATCTGTCTCCTGCAAATGTGACCTGATATTACAAGTGTAAGATATTTTCATGAGTAATGTAACCTGTATCTGAAAAATTACACCTATAGATCTAATTTTTTGGAGTTCATGAGACGGAACGCCTTTAGGCCAAAATGACTGTTCTCCTCTGATCAAGTATTCACACATCACTTTAAAAAGTATTTTTTCTATTTTTTTCTGCAAAACCTGAAACTTAAAAGAAACTGCACAGTACCTGTAGTGCTTGAGGGAAGAACAGGCTGACAACTGTATTTTAAGACGTGGACCAATGTAAGAGGAGGTGGTTTTGTTTCGGTCTTCTGTCAAACTTGGATTTCTATAATAAAATTTCAGTTTAGTATTTCTATCATCTCAATGCCTTCTAGAGATGAATTTTTAAAAGTCAGACTGTAAGACACTGCTAATGAAACATTTGTTAAAGATTACAGTCCTATTAATATAATAAATGAAATTATCCACGAATTAAAAATACGGTCCAGTTATAGCACATGCTGTTAAAGAAATAGGCAGTCCACAGTATTGTGACTGGGAACAAGCCCACAAGTTGTTTACGTATACCTGAGCAGCAAAGGGAGGTGTCCCTACAGGAAGATTCAAAGCTCTTATGTAGTAAGTGGTATCTGGAATTGGTGAACACTTAGGAGCCCATGGTGAGGAGTAGGCAGGGATTGGCAAGTGTTACATGTATTTCCTACCTGAAAGTTCCCTATTCTGGGTGGATGGGTTAGAGACTGAGCACACTGAAGTGATGAAAGGTCCTTCAAGGATAGACTAAGACGTTCTGTGCTTGTGCAGCCCCTTCTACAGAAGTTGACAGCATGTTCAGTGCCTGCTAACTGAGATGACTTTGTCTAGACAGAAATTGAAAAGCATTTCAGTTGCAGAAGACAAGATCTCTAAAATACTTTGATTCCTAGGCCTATCCCATTCATTCATGGCAGCTGTAATAAATAAATAATTCGGTTTTAATAAACTGACCAGTTCAGTAAATGTACATTAGGGACTTTCTGATGTTACAAGTTGAAAGATAATTAAATGGAGCTTTTAACTTTTGGCTATTGTGAATGCTTCCCATATTTGCTAGTTTGGGAATCTGTGGGATATATAGCCTGCATAGCCTTCCTGTGACTATTTAAAAAGCATAAACCCGAGAGATACATATGGAGATAAATGCACATATCATCCAAGTACTCATTAACCATCCAGTGTGCATTGCAGGGAGGGGTGACAAATAGTCAGTTGAAAATAGATTTCAATGTCTTATGATGTTACCGGCGGGACTGGTGTGAGAATCCAGAGCTACTTTTGGATCTATCAAAGATAATTCAAACTGGAAAGGTTGAGGACAGTTCAAAGATAACTTTCCCTCATGCTGGCTGCCAGCTTTCAGAAGGTAACATGGTTGGCTGTTGTCAAACTTGCACTGAGTTTTGCTGAGAAGTCCTGATAATGGCTGCTACCCATCAAGGCATGAGTGCCTGACTGATTCTTCTGGGTGCTTTTCTTATCTTGCCTATCTATCAACAGAAGAAAACATGAATGAGAAGAGCTTCTTAAGGGGAAGTGAGTCAGTCTACTAAATCCTGCGAGTTTGAGTAGATTGACTCGAAAGACCTTGCCAAAAAAAAACCCCACCCAAAACCAGACAGACAGCTGGAAGTCTTTACTGGTACGGGTATGACGCCTTCTCAAAAATAGGACGTGGTGGAGCAGCCAGCGGAGGAATGAGGCGCTCGGGCTGCATTTAGTGTTGCACTTTAGCCCACCAACCTACATCTGGAGTAATGACAGAAAGGCATTTGAATCACAGTTGTTACATGAAGTTTGCTGACAGCTGCAGAGAGCCAAGGTGAGGCCAAGTGTTGTCCACCTGTGAGCAGTTGGGGAGCAGAGAGATTAAGCTGTGTCGCTGGTGAGAGTCTTGAATGAGCAAAGCCCAGCAAGATGGGCCCAGCAAGCACTCTTTGCTCTCTTACTCCATTTTAGCATTTCTAACTGTCACCTATCTGTTGCTGTTCCTCCTGTGAGCATTCCTGGACTTTGCGAGCATATACTTCCATATGACTTTGCTTAAGCAGCTGAAACTGGCAAGGATTCCTCACAGTTCAATGGCTGAGTGAGATGGTGGAACCTGCCATCTGTGATATGAAGACAAAAAGTGGAGAAGCAAATGATCTGGAAGCGAGTACGCCAGCGTAAGGTGCCAAGATAAAGTTTCTTTCATCTAGAGAACTCTGTAGCCATAAAACTGGAAAAGTGCAGCCAGGAAAAAAAAAAAAAAATCCTAAAAGCTTAATCTTCATCAGAAGGGACTTTGCGCAGTGATTGAGAACAACTTGTGTAGTTTCTTACTATGAAGCAGGAGCTCCTCCCTCCATACTTTGCACTGGGAATTGGAGGATGTATCTGCTAAAATAAAAATAGGGCCAACTCTGAAGAGACTGGGCTGCCATGCTAGAGGAAGGCAGAAAAGAGGTATCCAGGGATGGTTCTGTAATTCACCGGAGGCTGATGGCAGAGTGGGAAATCCTCAACATGAGCAGTCTCCAGCAGCAGCCTGCTCCTGATACATGGCCTAGTGGAAAATAGATAAGCTCAACATCATCCATTTTGCTTAGAACCAGCAATTAGCAGCATCCCCTTAACTGAACCTAAGGCACAAGCAGGCAGGCCAACACAGAAACCTGGGCAGATGACAAGATTTTGGAAGAGTTACAACAGTAATAAATTTATTTTATTTTATTGGTGTATTTCTTTCAAATCATTATTAAAACAGTGAGAAGAATGTTGCAATAAATGATGCCGTATTTTTATACAGCGTCAGTCTGGTTTATATTATGTCACCCCTGAGTGGGAGTGTGAGTCTTGGAAAAAGTGAAGTTTTGCACATGTGGGCTGGAGCTGTTTTGCCTTTTTTTCTGATCGCTTGTTTTCTCGAGTATTATGCATAATTCAGATATCTGCATACGCTGAACTGTTGAGGTTTGGGGCAGCTTCATGCCTTACCCTTCAGCACAACCTAACGTTGACTGAATTTATGGTTATGTTCAAACTTCTGTAGAAATACCAAAATATCCCATTAACTGTCACATATGGAACAGCACAAAATGATTAACGGCCCAAAAGCCTAATGAGAAAGTAAATAACATGATTGCCAAGAGGGTTACATGATCAAGTTAACTAATTATCAACAAGTTTCCCAAAGGCAGAAGAGCTCTGGGTAGGAATACAAGGGACTCAGTGGAGAACACCTTGTTCACTCTCTACAGAAAAACTGTCCAAGGGAGAACTTGCACAAGAGTCGTCGTCTACGTTGACACCTTGGGTATCAAACCCATAGGGTCAACTTGGTGGATGCTGCTGGCACGTACTTTCTGGGTCTGAACTACCCACTTGCATGGTGCTGCTGGTACTTTCTGGGTCTGAACTACCCACTTGCAACACTTCATGAGACCTTACGCTACGTTCTTGATCCTGAAAAGGATCTTGGTTTTTGTTACTGAATAGGAACAGGTTGCATAAATGAGCTGCCCTCCCGTTCTGCACCTTTAAAACATCTACTGTACACCAGCCTGATAAGGATCCTCATATGAAAGAGATCAGATTTTATGTAATTCTCATTTTGCTTAGAAGAAATTGATAGTTGCATGCAGATGGAATACATTGCCTTAGAAAACAGTTTTCCAAGAAGCACTGTCCTTTTCCATTTTGATTTTTTTTATGTACCTTTTACGGATGTCTGTCTGTACTGTAGACAAGGAATTCTTGTTTCTGTTGTGATCTTTAACTGAGCAGAAAACAAAATACTGTGATAGAAATGCCAGTTCACTATTGAAATTGGCTTTTTACTGCCTGTTAATTAAAACCAAAGCGTGCTATGCTTTTTGGCATCAAGTAGCTGATCGTTTTTGCACTTAATACTCTTTGGGAAGTAACTGTTCAGTTAGCATGTATGAATTGTTTCCTGCTTTAAAAGTCAAATTCATGGTGTTAATTTCATTCATGGAATGCCATGTCAAAAGAGAACTATTCAGCATCTTAAACTGAAATTTGAAAAATTTTGTTTTAAAAGAAATTACTATATACCTTGGATTATGAAATAATAATATTTTCTGCCTTTCCTGATTGCCCCCTCATATATCACAGTAGAATACAAATTTCTGAAGCATTAATTTTAATGATCCATATTGTATTGTGATATTTCAAATCTGAGATACTGAAACGTAGTTAAAAGCCTTTTGTGAGGACTTCAGTTTTCAGTCCAAGATGTGATTTTACCAGAGCGTGCCCCTTCTCCACACCTTGCCTCACGGTCTGCATAGCTTTCAGCATTAATTCTGTAAATGAAACAGGGATTTTAACAAGGTGGTATTTGTTATAATATTAAGATGTTAGGGTCAAAAATCATATTTACTACTATGGTTAACTGCTATTAGGTTTACAAAAAGCTGTCTTATTTTTTCCTATAGCCCTTTCTTTTCTGAGGACACATTTAGACAATCACCGTTCACTTCCAACTCAAAAGATCACCTGCCTAATGAAACTACTCTTCATGGAAGGACGTCTGCACCAGGTCAGATACTTTTTTTTTTTCTTTCATTACTTCCAATTAATATATCTTTTTTAAATTTTCTTACTGTGAATTTCTTACACCACCTGAACAATGCTCTTAAAATGCAGTTTGCTGTGTTAAAAGGCAACTCTCTCACCATCCCAATGAGTGTTTATTATTAAGAAGAAAATGAAAGAAGTTAGATATTGCTGAATTATTTGTATTAATAGTTTGTAAGCTACTATTTCCACGTACAAGAATCTGTAACAGATTAAACCCTGAACTGGTTGACAGGCATTTTTTTTTTGACAGCTTGGGATGTATTCTGCATTAAAATGGAAAAATACACACATGTAACAATACTATTCAAGGTGGCACTGAGCACATGCAAAAACTTGATATGTGCCTTTACTGTTCTGTTGAAAAATAACTCGTTTGCTAGTTCGCTGCTATCTGTTCTTAAATTAATAGCTCTTGGGTTCTAAAGGTCAGTAATTACACAGCCAGCCATAGGGGGGGTTATTCACCTTTTCTTAGCAATCAATAAAGTTTTGGGCACGTTACTGCTAATTTTCAGCTATAGACTGTCATTTAATTTACAACTTAACAGACCCTTCATTTTTTTAAATGCTTGAGTAGTCATTTGACAGCTTGTGAAGTGGCAGATGAAGTTAAGAGCTAGATGTTGTCTAAGGGTAAATATGCATAGCAGGAAGGAGGAGAAGTTCTGTAGCACAAGGACACGGCTCTTCAGGCTAGCCACAGCCACGCTTTTGCAAGGAAGCAGTGGATTTTGGATTTTTGAGTGAGGTGAACCAGCTCAGGCACTGTGCTTTTACGTATTAAAATGTAAACCAGGTTAGCACTTCAATCCTGGCTTTTGACCTTGGCATAACATGGAATATGCATATACCCAGATGAAAGATGAGAACTCTTAGACTCCTCAGGCAGTGCTGGATACCTCAGAGGACATGGCCTCTAGCAGCAATACTCTTACATCATACCAAGATGAATATATAAGAATTTTAATTCTTTCTAAGACTTCATTCTCAGGCCACTAAAACCGTGGATGGGGTTTGGTGACATGTTTAATCTTCTGCTTAAATCATGTAAAGTACCTAGTTGGTTAGGACATCCTGGCGTGTTGGAATGAATTCTGAGGAACTGGGGTTTGTGTGTTTCTGCTGTCCCATATTCTGCCTTATGGACTATAAGTATTACCTTGATAGGTCTGTGCATTACAATACATATTGCTCTGTGATGATAAAACTCTGATGTGCAATAGCAGCATGTATACTGAAAATCAAAAATGCCAGTTTCTGCTTCATTTTTATTTTTGGAACAACTCTATCGTTCCAAATATGTTGATTTTTCTCAGCTTCATAATAAATTCTTGGACCTGAAGCGCAGCTTCACAGTAGCACCAGGAATGTGATTTAAATTTTTAATCAATTACAAATGTGATATTCATGTAAAAGAATAGCAGAATACCCACAGGTAGATTTCCTACTAGTTTCAGCCTTGCAAGGAGAAGTAGTCTATGAAGCTCAGAAGAAACTTTATCCCTGTAGAGAGTGACATAAAGGAACGATGGCAAACCATTGTAAAGGCCAACTGGGTGTGTGGTGTCCCATGGATAAATGGTGTGTGTGCCTTCCCTGGAGATTTGTTTTGGGTTACTTCATCCCTGAAACAGGATAGTAAGAAATAGAAAAAGAACAGCATAAGAAAATGACATGAAATTTCCAGTCCACTGTCATCTTCACGTCATCAACTAAAATCCAAGCAGATTAACTGCTAGTGGCCAAGAGTGTTCATTAAGCAGTGTCCATATCCCAAAACGCAACTCTGTGCCACTGCCACCACAGCTGGCAGAGTCTGATGGGGAAGCGTGGGGTCTGAGCTGCTGCTCTCTGTGACCAGGCTTGACTCAGGCAGGCACAGTGACACGAGGAAGCCTTCACTGCCAGCTGGTCTAGGTGGCCCTGGTGGAACCACACGCACGTAGCGCTTCTTTCCAAGAGAGCACCAATATGGCTGGTTGTATCCCCAGGCTCCTGCCAGCTTTCTGTCTGCAGACTCCTTGGCACCCTAGCTGCAGAGGAATTGGGAAAAGTGACAGGAACAGAGGACAGTAAGATATCTCATGTGTCCAATTCTTTTCTATAATAGGTAACAGCATTATGTAATCTTATTCATTATCAAGATCTGTCTTAAACCTCTTGTCATTATTTGTATGAGGACACGGTTTCAGAAGCTCACCCCTTTGAAGGGCTGGGACCGCTCTCTTTTCAGCCTGAATTTATTCACAGCGAGTTCTACGCTTGTTGTTTCACCAATGTTGTCCTTCAGTTTTGATCATTCTTCTCCCTTGTGATGTTCACCATCTGATGTGCCATTTTACATCTCCCTAATCCTGTCTTCATTTTGAAAAATTAAGCCAGCCAATGTCTTTCAGTGTCTTCTAGTATAATAGGGTTTCCATTTCCTGACTGACATCATAGACTTTTTCTGCCTCTGTTTAGGGAAATTAATTTCTGCAAATATGAGTAGTCGGAATTATATATGCTATTTTACAGAAGGTCTTACCAATGACTTTTTCAGTGGCATGCAATCTTCTATATGTATATTGGAAATGCCTCTCCTGATTAATCACAGTCTGTAACTACAGCATGCTGATGACTCTCAGTTCATTTGCTAATCAAATAGTAACACGTTTTTCTTTTCCTTTACAATTTCAGCTGATGATTTCAGCATGCAACAGAAATTCTTGCTCCTACTTTCTAGACATATGACCTCATAATTTTAATTGTTTCATTTTACTCTAGCTCTGAAGATTATTTCTTTAATACTCTGAAATTGTTGACACTGCATAATTAATACAGTGCTGGGGTTTTTTTCTACAGAAGCTATTAAAGGGAACTTTTAAGCACAGTTTGTCCAAAGTTCAGTCCTTGAGAATTCTTCTTAGTGGTCTCTTCAGCACAAACTGCTTCTCTTCATAGTTTATAAGAAAATTGCAAGATCAGGTATTTAAGAGGAAGAGGACTCTTTGCAGGGCATTGAGTATGCAAGATCCCCAAGGAGTATGAAATAATTAGGAAAGACATATTAAAAAAAACTAACTAAATAATAACATAGTGATGGATTTAGCCTGAAATGAGGGTGCAGTAATCTTGATCAGCAGCAGTATCACTGGCAGGAGGAGTGATTCTCATGGAGCACCCAAGGCAATGACACTGAAACCTCAAACAACTGTCAGGAAGGTATTCAACAGCCCCACAGAAGCTGTGGTGACTCCTTGATAATCTGTGGTGAATTCTTAATATTCTGAGAAGGGAAGAAAGTAATTTCCTCTAGTACGTAGTTCAAAAGTATTGGATAGGTTTGGGAAACTACCTCCCTTGCTTTTTAAGGTATTTTGTATGTTAATAACCATACAAGGTTAGTTGTAGTTACATTACTCTTTTCTGTATTACTGTTGCTGTCCAAATAAGCTCTTTTATACTCAAAAATTGTGATAAATAAAATAGTATTGATGTCTACATCACTCAAACACGTTTTGCTCAAAGAACACCATAGTATCAAAGTCATATCTAATATAAAGTAATACCCAAAACAACTCAATAATTTCAGCTGCCCCCTATAATAAAAGCAAAATTACCTTTTTTGGCCTAGCAAAAGGTAGGGAGAAGAAATGAATATTTTCATTTCAAACAGTCAATTTAAAAGGGAATTTTTATCTTCTGTTTTATAAGACTCTTCTTTCTTTGACAGAATAGAGTTTAGTTTTATGTCAGACTGTATAGCTCAGTCCAGATCACTAGATAAATTAAAAACTTGATCTTAGGCTGGTGTTCCTGACCCTTAGCCAATCCTTAATGTGTTTTAATAGTTTTCCAGTATCACACGGACTCATTCCGTAAATCAAACCTGCCTTCATGAAACCCAGATGAGTGATACTCACTATTCCTTTTCCGGTCAGTTCATTAATATTGGTGAAGACTCCAGCCATGGGTTTTTGGGAGTATTTTGTCTCTATGTATATCTGTGTGTAGTATAATAATATTTCATTATTTTCTCTCCTGTTCACCAAGAACCTGATATGCTCCTTCATTTACATTGATGCTGCCAAATACTGGAACAATCACATCTCTAGAGGGTTAAATTTAAAAAAAAAAAAAAAACCTTTTTTTTGTGAAAATTTACTACTTCTTGCAAAACTGTAATTTTTATTGTGGTAAGTGAATTTCACATGGCTAAAAGAGACTTCTGGAACTGGAGGATGTAGGTTTTAGGGAGTTCTTAGTCCATGAATAGCCCTAGTTTTTAAATTTTGTCCATTGTGCCAGAGCTAAATTTACCGGTGTATTTTATTTCAGTGAAATAAAGCCAATAACACTTCTCAAGTCCTCAAGTACGTTTTTGAAAATACATCAGAGCCTTTTGTGTCACTGTGTTTCCACACCCTTTACTGACCTGTAAGATGACACATGGGCCATGCTTCCTCTTCAGAAATGTCCAGAAGCCAATATTGAACCAGTAGCATGACACTTGGTTCTGTAGAAAATTGGAAACATGGAAACAAAGGGCAAAAATTTTGGATTTTGGTACTGTCAGTTTTATTTTTATTGATGATGTAGTTAGTGGGAATTATCCCATATTTATGTTTATTGAACCAAGGTAATAAGTGCAGCAAAGATTCCCGTATGTTTGAAACTCCAGGACTATTCAGGAGATGCCCAGGTTTCCCCTGTTGCTGTTGATACACACATCCTCCTTCTACTAATTTTCTCTGCAGCAGTAATTCCACTGTAACTTTAATATACTTAAAGGGGAAAATCTGCCAGTTCCCTGGGCCTCATCTTTGCACGTTCTCCAGCTCAGCAGTGCTAACATTTGTGTGGCCACATTGTAAGCCAGATCAGGGCAAGCAGAGAACTAATCTTTTTTTTTTTATTTCTAATAGTTTGTGGGACTGTTGGGATGTGAGCAGGATGAAGGCAAGGCAGTATCTTTTGACTGTGTGAAATTCCAGCATTTGTGTGAGATTGACGTGGCTGTGACCACATTTAATCTTGTTTACTTTCTTCTGTGACTGTAGTTGAAAAATACCTCCTGAGGGTTTAGAGTTTTAACTTGAACACGATAAATAATCAAGCTGTTTATGTTGCACAGATACTACCTTCTTGAATATGAAGTATTTTGCATGTGTATTCTTTCCTAATCCCTTTTAAAAGATGCTTTAAGGTCAATGTACCTCCTGATGTTGTAATTTTGTGTGGCTTAAAGCATCTATAAAGTAGATAGGAAGAGTTCTTTCTGTCCAACCTGCAAACTTGCTCATTCATATATACTATTTTCCAGCAGTATTCATGCTTGATTCTGGTCTCCTATGCTCAGCAGCAAATGAACCTTCCGCAGTCATCTACAGCAACCAGCTCTGAAGTTTAGGTCATCGCTAGGTTAATTAAGAAAGTCAGGGCTTTAATAAATTGAATAGGAGGTTAGAGTGAATTTGACGAGAGTTTCCATTTCTTCACAAGTTGCCAGTGACAGTTTTCCTTCGTGGCCTCTTTTAGGCTGCTGCCAAAGACTTCCTGCTTTTAACTTACCTCACCTTGTCCCTGAGACCTCTGTAACTGCACTGCAGAAGTGAAGGGACACCTTGAGGGTTTGTGTGTAGGGGACTGTTGGCACTTCTGTCACCCTTGGAACATGTGCTTAGGCCTTAAGGCACAAGCCCTGAGGATTTCTGCTGAAGTGATCAGCAGTGAAATGTTGGCATTTAAATTGCCCTTGTATAGCTTCCCAGGTATGTACCCATGGAGTTAATTAGAACAATTCACACCTTCTTATGGTGGTTGTTTGCTCACATCTGCCAAAAAGCCTCTCTCTTCAGATTGTGGGTAGTCCTCTGTTTACTTTAGGAAGGCTTTCTTCACAATCCTAGATGCCAGAATTTGTAAAGGAAAGCTAGGGGTTAAAAGCAAAACTGCAAGCAACTGATTCCTAATTAATTTAGGGCAGCAGAACTTGTGGGTTATTATTTCTGGGAGAATCCCAGAATGGTTGAGGTGGGAAACTTAGTTCCACCCCCTTCCTCAGAGCAGTTAGGCTGTTGCTCAAGACTGTATCCAGTCAGGTTTGGAGTATCTCCAGGGATGGTGAGTCTTTGGGCAACCTGTGCCAGTGTTTGACCAAGCTCACAGTAGAAAAAGTGTTTTCTTACGTTTAAATGGAATTTCATGTTTCAATTTGTGCCCTTGCCTCCTTTCCACTGCGCATCACTGGAGAAGGAATCATCTTATTCCCTGCTATCAGGTATTTCTATGGATTGGAAAGATCGTGTTTCAGCTTGTGCCCTTGCCTCCTTTCCACTGGGCGTCACTGGAGAAGGGCCTGGCTTCATCATCTTATTCCCTACTATCAGGTATTTCTATGGATTGGAAAGATCCCACCAAGCTTTCTCTTCTCCAGGCTGAACTGAGCAGTTCTAGCTCTCTCAGGCTCTTCTTGTGTGACAAATGCTCCAATCCCTTAATCATATTTGCTGGACTTCAGACTTCTTTGGAAGTCTAAAGGAATATTTCAAGATCCTGGCAGCGGTTTCCATCCCTGTGATGGAACAGCAATTTTTATTGCCAATGTAGTTGCAGAGGGAGTGCACATGCACATGAATTGACTTATATAGTGCTTCCCCCCCTCCCCAGCTTTATCCTATTATTAGTGCTTATGGTCATTTTATTTGCTTTCAGTTTTGGTCTGAATTATGAGCTCTGCCCAGCCAGGACATTAGATATCCCCTTCAGTTTCTTGATGATGAGAGTGCCTGACCCCTATTGGCTTCCTGGCAGGGTGGAAAAGCGTAGAGTGGCACTTAATTCACTGCAGAAGGCATGCTCCATCAGGCACTCAGCCCTGGTGCTCATTTCTATCTCAGTATCTCTGTGAAACGTGCTTGTTGTGGAAGTGGTGCTGGAGGCAGATCCTCACGGCTGCCATCGCTGCCTGCACAACACAACGGTGGGTACTCACTGAGCCTTGCACAGCCTGGTTCTCTCCGTCCTCAGAAGAAGCACCCATTTAATTTTCTTCCTCTTCCAGTACCTGTCTGGGGTAAGATTCAATCAAATACTCTTCTTTTTGTGTGTGTGTGTATGCATGTGTGTGCACATGTACGTTTGTGTAAAAGCCCATGCAGATGCATGGATACTGGAGAGATTCCTCTGGCAAATCCAACCTGTACGACAGCTTCATAGGCAAATTTTTGTGACACGAGTGGCAGATTGATTTGAGTAACTGATTTTAGTTCCTTATCTCCAACATGCATTTTACTTCCATTCTTCACAGAAAAAAAGATGTCTTTTGGGTGCACATTGATTGGTGTACACTCACTTTCTTTGTATTCTGTAGAAGGCTGGGGACTGTCAGCCATCGTGGTTGCTCTCTGAAGTCTGATAGAGAGAGAGGGAGCTGGCAAGTTGCAGAAAGTGATTCTAGGGAGGTGCGATAGTTGGACTGCTATGGAAGTGGGCTGTGCTTAGCATAGTTCTCCAAAGCAAGACAGATTTTTGCAGAATTTGTTCAACATAATTCAGCGCTAAACTGTGTGACAGTAGCTCTGGCTCTAGTGTGGTTTTTATATCTTGCATCCTGTCTTCAGATTCCCTGCTCGTCTGCCTGGGTGCAGCCTCCTTTCGCACCCAGCTGCCTTGACAACCGCTTTGCACTGCAGGCATCCAGCAGGGGCTTCCAAATTTCTGGTTCGTTTAATGGCATCATAAACGACGTGGCTGCAACTGATGACATTTCCCTCGCAGCTTTTTCTGGTCTGCTGCCAAGCAGGGTTGCATCTCGTTGTGTGTGTGTGTTGCAGGTCTGTGATACGGTCATAGAGACTATGTCCCGAGCTGCCACACTGTCTTCACAACTAACCAAGTCCCTTTTGGAACAGAAAAAATTATTATGCAGAACAGGCCATTTCAAATCAGCAAATAGTCTCTTGCTCAAATATGTGCAGTGTGTTCTTTGGCTGAAATAGGACATGAAATGTGCAGCACGTGTGCAGTTGTACACGTTTTAATTGTTCTCAACAATGGGTATTTATTGGCCATTCCTACAGCAACCCAGGGGAATGTGACCAGATCCTGCTGAGGAACACGGGAAGCTCCTGGTGAATTGGTCAGTCCCCCTCTCAATCCAACACATGCTAAATAGTAGGATTTTGCATTAATTGTCCTGGCCATACAGAGTTCACGTCTTTTCCTTGTGAAGTCACTGCACTAATTATTTTGCCAATTATTTACAGGACCTTCAAGATGAAAGGTGTTAATTAAAATAGACAAACAGAAAGATACACGTTCAGGTCCATGTCTAATGGCTGTCTTAAAAGGCACTTGACATCCATCTGAAAATTTGTGATCCTTGTTTTATTATGGACTGCCTTTATACAAGGTAACTTTTTTCCCTCTAATACTGCGCAGTCTTCTCATACAAGCAAAATATTTATTTTGATTTCATTTCCCTTTTATGTTTGTTCCTCCTAAAGCAGGATCAACCTCATGGTAAAGGGCGGAAGAACAAAGTAATTTTGCTCGGAACGAATACCTTGTGGTTTCATTCAGAATAAACCCAAACTAGACCCCATTCATTAAACCCAGCAAAGCAAAAGCTGTTAAAAAACACCACTGCCATCAAATCCAAAGCAAAATGGTCAAAGGTAACTGTTTCATCCCACATGGAAAAATAAAACTTAGCAATTGGGTTTTTTACCCTTTCAAACAAGGCAGGTTTTGGCGTCTCTTATCATTTTTTTGGTAGGTTTTTAGTCTCTAATAGTTATTCAACAGCAAGTGATTTTTTAGAAAAGCAAAATAACTGTTGCTATCAATATTTTTAAATAAATATGTAACGCAAGTGGAGGTCAAATTTGAGAAGGGCTTCTTGAGCAGAAGTGCAGAATGAGAAACGTGGGGTTTTGCCTACCTTGTCTTCTGCTGGTGAGTATTTCCCAGACAACACAAGGCTGTCCAGCAAGTTCTTGGGACCTCTGTTTCCATACAGGTGACAGAAGGCAACTTGGTGAGGAATGACCATGAAGTGACAGGATATGTTTTTTGGGAAAAGAAGAAGGGAAAACAGCAAAACACCAGCAGTTGGCTTCAGGAAGGACAACTGTAACCAACCTGGAGATCTGTATGGAAAGAACCCTTACAGTAGTTGTTGCCAGGTCCTTACAGAAACTTGACCTCTTGAGTTGAGTGAGAATTTTGGCACTGCCTCCTGTAACATGCTCATAGTAAGCAGGGAGACCAAGGGAAGGTACAACTATAATTAGGTGTTTAAGTGTAGCTGTCAAACCCCAGGGACCACGTGCAGTTCTGGAAGGGTCTGTGCTTGCTCTCGTATTAATTAGTCCTTTTATTAATGTCGTGGATGATGGAAAAGAAAGCGTGTTTATTAAATACCATGGTCATACCGTCTGTGGAGGTGCCATAAGCACTTTGTAGGACAGAATTAGAGTTCAGTCTTACTTTGAGGAATTGAAGAAGCAGCTTGGAAAATAGTAGCCCATTCAGTGAGGACAAAATTCTGTGCCTGGAGAACTGATGAGCACCAGAAGGAAAGAGGAGGGATGAATGCCCTGGCAGTGCAACTGAAGGGAGGGATGTGGATTAGTCTTGGTCAGACAGTGTGTGTGGAGCTGACATTGTGTGCGTTGCAGAAAGGGCAAACATCCGGCTGAGATGTCAGGAATGTTGTCTGTAAGGCACATGTGGTAATTGTGCTTTGCAGCTGGAGCCCTGAATTTTGGGCTTTGTAATGCAAGAACAATGTGGAGGACAGCCGTGGTCAGAGGTTTAGAAAACATGAGCTGTATGTAAAGGTTGGAGAAATTGTATTTATTTAGTCTGGAGAAGAAAAGAGGGGAGACATGCTAATGGTATTCAAATATGTAAAATGACAGCTTTGAGAGAAAAAGAATAAACCTTGCCTGTGTTCGTGTGAGCAGAATAAGGAAAAACAGGTTCAGAGGACAGCAGAGGAGATTTAAGTTAAACACCAAGGAAAACTTTCTAGCAGTAGGACTGGTTTTGCACTGACACAACGGTCACAGGAGGCTGTGGAACCCCTGTCGTGGGAGGGTTTTTACACAAGTAAGTTAGACAAGTGCCTGTTGGGACTGATGGGTACGTTTGGTGTGTGACCAGGGGGCATCCAGGCGAGGGAGAGACAAGGTGGCCTCCTGAGGTGCCTCCCAGCTCTAATTCTGTGATATCAATTCGGTAGCAAAGCTGTAATAGCGATTAAATAACCTCCTGAAAGAGACTTGCTAGATGAGGCTTTTGGTTTATAAATGCTCAGCATGTCAGCATGCTGTCTTTTAGACTCTGCATCTTATTCAAACCCATCTAAAGTTTCATATCCTCCTTTGTCTTTCTTAATATCAGAATCTTTTGTAAAAGTGAACGTCAGCATCGAGTCCTACTGTTTCCTGAATGTGAAACTTTTCCAAATCCAAGCTCAACATGAAATAGAAAGACAGGTTTTTAAGTGACTCTTCTCACTTTACAAAAGGAATTGGAACACATCATTCCTCACACTTCCTTTTAGAGTTACCTTGGAACTCTCCAGTCCTCACCTATCTTATCTTGGACAAGGTTGTTTTCTGCAGTATTTGTCTGCCAAAGAATGAATTAAATGCAAAATTCATCAGGCTACTTGGACAGCTGTATGTATTTTTTTTTTAAACAAAACCCCACCATTGTTTAAAAATGATCTAAACAAAGCTGGGGAGGGTTTTTTCTTCTACAGCACGATTTTGGTCAGGGTATAAATTAGTCCTACTGGTCGCTGGGCTGGTTTAGTTGAGTTTGGGGCAGTGGTGGTGCTGAGTGGTGCCCTGCAAATGCAACCTGAGTGTCTGGGAGAGCAGTGCAGCAGGAAGGAGAGGATGGTTTGCAGGTGGATGCATGTGCTTGTGGTAAGAGAGGGAGCAAACAAGAGAAGTAAAGCTCTTAAAGAGTGAGTTAAGGGCTTCAAGGAATTGGCAGGTTCACTCTTTATCGCTTGGAGAATCTGCAGTAGAGGCAGTAAGGACATTTCTTCCCCAGCAGCGACGACATATCGTGAAAGGTGGTGCCCTTCTCTGGCAGCTTCTCTGGCACCTGAAACATGGAAAGGTGGGTCTGGACGAACGTTCACCGTTACTTTCATCTAGTTTTGACTCTTGTGTTAGTTCAGTCAGCACAGGAAGAGAGGCTCAGTCTGAATTTGGGGCTGGTGGTGCTGAGTGGTGCCCTGCAAATGCAACCTGAGTGTCTGGGAGAGCAGTGCAGCAGGAAGGAGAGGATGGTTTGCAGGTGGATGCATGTGCTTGTGGTAAGAGAGGGAGCAAACAAGAGAAGTAAAGCTCTTAAAGAGTGAGTTAAGGGCTTCAAGGAATTGGCAGGTTCACTCTTTATCGCTTGGAGAATCTGCAGTAGAGGCAGTAAGGACATTTCTTCCCCAGCAGCGACGACATATCGTGAAAGGTGGTGCCCTTCTCTGGCAGCTTCTCTGGCACCTGAAACATGGAAAGGTGGGTCTGGACGAACGTTCACTGTTACGTTCATCTAGGTTTGACTCTTGTGTTAGTTCAGTCAGCACAGGAAGAGAGGCTCAGTCTGAATTTGGGGCTTTATTTTCCATTCCCCCACCAAGATTTCTGGTCACCAACTTGCAGTTTCTCTAGTACGGCAGCTTTTGCTTCACTAAAAAGGATGCAGAAGGGTGAAAAGCAAAAATGTAGTCCAAAGGCCAATTTGTCTTTACTTGTATCTGAATTCTATAGTATTAGTGGTAGCCTTTGCACAGTGCCCTCGTGTGTTACTACCTTCTCTATATGAAAGAAAAGCCACTGTTCCATGTGAGCTTGCAAGTGGAAATTGGCACATTGACAAAAATAAAAGGAAAAAAAGGACAATTTGCACGTGCGTGGTCCTAAATGTGCACAAACGTCTCAGATTTTTAAAAGGGTTTCTTAGGAAGTGTGTCTTAAACAGAATTGTAGGAAGGAAATTAAAAGGGTAGAAATCTATCTGCATTATGGAAATTAATTAATTGTGGTTTAAAAAGAACAATAGGAACAAATTATACTTTCATAAGTTCATATAACTCAATGTTGTAACACCCAAAATAAATGTTATAAGCAGTGTAAATGGCTGAGCTGAATGTGAGGGCTACCTGCTTGGAAGTGAATTGGAGAGAGATTATGTAAATTCCTTATAGCACATCTGAAAGTTACCATAAAGGTATTTTCAGCAGGATATTCTAGAATTATATTGAAATAAAATATTTTATGCAAGGTTAACAAAGAGCACATTATCAGGTTTTTCTCTGACAATAGGTGCAGAATTTAACTTTCATTTTCAATAGCTATTATTTCTAAACAAGTCAAAAAAGCAAAGTTAGGATGGGATCTCTTTGCTCCTGAAAGGACTGATTGTTCTCTCGGCCAGCGATGATCAGGTGAGCTTTTATAAATGCTTCTGGGGAAGTGGAATTGTTAATGCTTCCTATCCTTTTTTTTGCAATGTCTCAACTCCCTCAGTGGAAAAAAATAAACCAGTTTCTGTCTGGGCCATATTGCATTATTTCATCTCTGCTCATGAAACCAAACTGAGCTCCTTCACTGTGATACCTGTGACTGATGGAGGAACTCCTGGAGCCCGTGCAGGCAGCTACAGGGACCATGACTGTGTCTTTTGGGGCAGTAAATTCACAGCTCAGGGCTTTGCATATGTTAGGAATTTTACATTGTTCTATTCTTTCTTATTGCATAAGGAGTTAAGTTACCACCAAGACCATGCTGTTTATGCTTGCTGCTTTGTGGATAATACAAGCTGCAGCTCCAGCCACCTTGCACAGAATTGACATAGACTGATTCAAGTTTTGACCTGGGGGTTTTCTCTCTTCTTGGTTGTTTCTTAGGTTTTGAGCATAATGCAGGCAATAAAAGCAAATCTCGAAGCTTTATAATGCAGATGGAGGTTATCACAAGCCTCACTGTTTGCTCAGAAGTCTTGTGTTGTATAAGTGAAGTTAAAATAGGTGTTGGTTTTGATGCAAAGGTAGAAGGTATGGAGTGGCCTTGTGTTTTGAAGTCGGTGTGTCCCCGCCTTGTCTTTGCCCTGACTCAGGTTTTGTTTTTCTCACCCTGCTTCTGACTCTCCATTTTTGAGCAACAGGCTCATTCTTAGCAGTGAAGTGGGCTTCCCTGGTTTTCCATGTTCCTTGGTGGAACGTGGCATCTTTAAAAGGCATCTTTAAAATTAATCTTTTATTTGTTTTCATTCTTTTCACAAACCCTGAGATCTTTATCTCTTCTTAGTGGCCTTTTCAAGTGTTGCTGCCTATCATTGCACATTTGGAATACTTCTGTGCACAATTCTAATGTTTCTTTTTGTGAGTCATGCAAGCTCTTTATTGAAATATTTTCAGCTTTGATGATTGATGTTTGTAGAAAGAGCATCTTAAGCACCATGCTGCTGATACATAAAATCACTTGGCTTCTATTTTCTTCCATAGCAAGGATTTTAAATTATCATAACATTACTGCTTTTTATGATACTCCATAGTAATGTTAGGTATTTGTGAAAGCATTTGACAAAAAAAAATAGCATTAGTTGGTTAAGTTTTTTGTTTAGCAAGGAGACTTCCTCTGCTTCCTCTGTGCAGTTGGTCTGTCATTCAGACTGTCTATGTGTGGTTTTTCAGGACTTGGGAAACAAAAACTACCTGTCCCCCTCACAAGTGGAACTTGGGTTCTTTTATTTGAGCAATATTTTTGTGTTAACTTTTATTGTGGCCAGCCCACAACACACAGGAGGGCACTTGGGTTTGTCTGAGCAGATGCCCCTGTATTGGTATTAAAGGGGGTGGCACTGACTGCTTTCAATAGCTACAAAAAGGCATTAAAAAAAAAAAAACCACCACGAAAGAGTCAGGCGAATGAGCTCACAATTTCAGCTGCTGATTGAGGTAAATTAAAAAAAAAAAAAAAAAAGTTTTCTTACTTCTTTTTTTTTTTGTGGAGAATATAGAAAATATGCCAAAAAAACAGTTGCTTAGGCTGAGTCTGACTGAGTGGATGAGTCTACTCAGAGTAAAAGATACATCCTAAAATAAGACCAGGCAGGTTGCTGTGATGCTGGCGGTGACAAATGAAGACTGCAGGACCACTCAGGATCACAGGTACCTTAGATAAGTTGTAAGACATCTCTTCCTCGGGAACTACAGTACCTGGAAGGATTCCACTCTTTTATTTTAACTGACTTACTAGAAATAAGAATTCTGGTGCTACAAATAAAACCTTTGTTGAAAGTAAGTTGGGAAGGGAGTAAGATATATAGTATTTGGAGCGCTGCAATTCATACAGTCAATATATTGTGAAGCTTGTGAGCCTTTTGCAGGTTTTTGGCAAACAAGCTTGCAGCAGAGCCTTAATTACATATTTCACAAAAGGAGTTCTCAATTGTTAAATACAGTGTGCTTGCCAGAGGTGATAGATGAACACGTAAGTGGAAGGCTCCAAAGCAATAAAATGCATCTTTGATGATGGGGACGCTGCAGAAAGTAGGAAGACATTATAATAACACAGATGAACGCAGACAGAAGGAGGAAAGAAAATTTCTTTGACCAAATAAATGTTTTTAAAGCAGTGCTTGGGTGATCGCCAGACCTGAATACCTTGTTTCTGAATAAATGATTTTTTGGGCTTTTTGTCTTTCAGACATAACAAAACATAAATAAGCTTACAAATGGAACAAGTTTTTGTGACATTCATACAGAGCTGCATGCAGTATAGTTACTTCTGGGGTAAATGTGGGGTACTTTAAAGACGACAAAGGACAGATGTGCAGTAACCCACTTCAGGCTGGTAGTAACCAAAAGTTATCTCAAGACCATTTTATGTCCTAAATCATTCAGAGCAAAGTGAGTTGCCTTGCTGTGGGACATCTGCACTACTGGTAGCGTTCGTCCTCTTGCCATGAGCTTGTCAAATCCTGGTTACCTTGTCCAGCACTGTCTCTGTGTCAGTTTATTCATGTTCTGATTTGGTGGAATTTTTTAGATGCATTCTCCCATAGGAACTTCCTTCTGCATCTCGTATTCTTCACATCAAGTTTTATCCCCTGGAGTACGAGGAGGGAGGTACCACACACTTCCTTTCCTCTTGTCCTGTATCAGCTGTCATCTACTGCCCACTTCACCTCTTCTTCTGAGTTTGGCCACCTCTCCCTCTTGGCTCTCAGCCTCACCCTGGGTGGCTATTCTGTCACCAGATCCTCTAAATACTTGTTTTCTTCATCCCCTAACCACCAGTCTAACCACCACTCTCTATTTTCTCCCTTCACAGGATTTCTGTTCATTTCATTTTCAAAATTACGTACCTGATTTCTTCTTGACCATCTGTGTGGTGTGGAACTGTCTGAATAACCCCAAGTATAAATGTGACACACACTTCCAGAAGAATGGAGAGAGAGTTAAGGCTCATCAGCACCTCTTACTTCCACCTCTTTAAGGAATAGTTATAGTACAGGGCAATCTATTTAATTTATATCTGTAGGATTCTATGTGACCATAAGGATCTGCCCTTCTGGATTTTTGTTGCTTCTGAGGTCTATGGAGGTGTGAAGATGAAACAGAGAAGCAGCTGTTGAAGTGAGTTAAAGGATGTGAGAGCAGACAGTAAACCAGCAAAGGTTTTCAGTTAGCTAGTGGTTTCATTCTTTCAGTATTAGTATAAAAATAGAATGGTAGGCCATGTGACCGTAAGGATCTGCCCTTCTGGATTTTTGTGGTTTCCGAGGTCTATGGAGGTGTGAAGATGAAACAGAAGCAGCTGTTGAAGTGAGTTAAAGGATGTGAGAGCAGACAGTAAACCAGCAAAGGTTTTCACTTAGGTAGTGGTTTCATTCTTTCAATATTAGTATAAAAATAGAATGGTAGGCATGGCATTGAATAGCAGATTAAAACATAATGTAGTATAAAACACTGTGAAACAGTAATTGAAAAATACAGATGTTAAGTAAAAGAAAATAAGTAATCAAAGTACCACATACCAGAGTCCAAAGCTGGGCCCTGGGGAACTTTCTGTGTGTGACAGGTACTAGTGGTCACCAGGCTGATTTGGTGACTCCAGACAGTTACTTACCTATTCAGGTCACACTTTGTTCTCTTCTTCAGTTACAGCTTCAACCACATATGGCTCTTTCAGTGTTTTTTGACAAAAGTCAGGCTAAAGGCTTTTCAGAAGGGGTGGTTAATGCACTCTCCAGATTGATATTACCAGTTTGGGGATAAGAGGGAAAAAAAAAAATTAATCACTAGAAGTGAAAACTGTAAATATATGCATGTTCAGAATTAGTTCCAACAGCTTAGGAAAGGAGTAAATAATAACTCTCTCAAGCTGCTGGGCTTTGTTTGCCAGAAATGAATCTATTTGAAGGGGCAAGAGGAGGGACAGAAGAATATTTCTGCAGTTGATGTCCACCTCATCCTCACCTGAGGGAAAATACAGATAGTGATAGCCCGGGCAGTTTCTAACCTCATCTTGGCTGATGAGCTTTACGCAGCTACTCGTTAGGAAGGTGACTTGGGGTTAGTAGGGAAATGATAACCAGGGGGCACAGCAGGGCAGGAAAGGTGTCCAAAGACACGTATTTCACTGGATTTCATTGAGAATTGGCTTTTACCTTTACGTTAAATTTTTAGCTCTTTAAGATATTTATGCAAAATGATTTCAAAATTATTTCATTACTAGCCTGTAATAAACTGAGTTTTAATCTTTCTATTACTTGTTAATGATGTACTGGAGAACTTGGAGGCCTTCCATTTTACTAACCATATTTTGTTTTAAACTCCAAAACCCATAGAGAAATGCAGTCTATTACGTAATAATTGCAATATTATTTTGTCATGTATGCTTGTCTAACGTGGAAGTTTTGGAATTTGCTGTGGACTATTCATTTAAAGCAGAAATCTTACAGTAAGTCGTCTTTTCCCCCCCTTCCATTTTAGTACAGAGATGTCATGGTGAAAGATTTCTGTGGGACATCTCTCACAACGGAGATTTATTATTTAACATTAGTTGGTCTCAGTCCATCTTTTTCCTGGCCACTGTGTAAGGTATCCTTAAAGGATAACGATGCTTAAGTGTCTTGATAGAGTGCTTTGGGACCCACAGAGAACGCTGTTTTATGGTCTCAGAACTAGTTTTATGGTCTCAGAGCCACTGGACTTGTACTCACTTTGCAGAAAACACCATTCCCTGATATTAATTAGAGCCCAAGGATTGAATGTGGATGGTGACTCACCTGATTCTTCGGGTCACTGGCCAGGTCAGTTGCTGGGTATGTTCTGGGAAGATTTCTGGACACAGAGCTCCAGTCTCCGGGCTGCAGACAAAGCTGCCCAGAGGGTAAGGTGGGTGGAAGTAGGTGGTTTCCCTTGGAGCTGAGAAATCTTCCACAATCCTCCATAAGGTTCTGAGGCTTCTATTCCACCAGAGACCAACTCTGGTTTGCCACAAACAAGCTAAGCAGCTCACCAAATAGAAAAAGCACTTTGCTACGGAGCAAAGATTCAGTTGAAAGAGAAGAAAGAAGCACTGTAGTTAGGACTCCAGGAATAAATCTTAAATCTTTAAAGTAAATAGAGGTGCTTTCAAAACACCTCCAGTATCCTCTTTTGCATCAATGAAAGTACAGTAAATAGAGGTGCTTTCAAAACACCTCCAGTATCCTCTTTTGCATCAATGAGAGATATGCAGCTGCTTTGCAAAGGACTACCTTTCACCAGCCTCAAGATAATCAGAAAGCTGATATTTTTCCAGCTTCCCATGAGCTTCCCAGAACTGATAGCTATAATTCCACCATAGGGAAGAGGATATTGTATTTCCTCTTCTGAAGAGATAAAAGAGGGCTGATGACTAATGCTGAAGTGAATTGTTAAGAGACTTATTTACTTAATTGAGCCTGCTTGTTTGGTATGTGTCCCAATTAAATCATTTTTGTTGTGACCGTATTGAAGCAACCTACACCCTTTTGACCTTTTCTTATAATTATTACCATATTCCTCTTTTGAAGCACTGTTTTGATTACGTACTCAAAAAGCTCTGCTAAAATATCTGTAGCATTAGTACAGAGTCAGACTTTTCCATTGTTTTGAACTCAAGGATAGTAACAAAAAGAATCCTTTTTTAATTGCAGTTCTTGGAGGTTACTGGTCACAGCCATTAGAGGGTGGGGAGGTCCTTCCTTTTTAATGTCCCAAAATGACTATTTTGAATAGGCAGAACTTGTTCTCTAACTAGAAATTCTTTTAAGAAAAATGTGTTGTTGGCTGGTAGCACTCAGAGGTGCCTCGTAATTCCTGTGGTGTGCTTCATGTTGCACATATCACAGGTTCAGAGGAGAAAGCAACAGCAGCTGAAAAGGGGCTGGCAAATACGACCAGCCCTAAACTTGCTGAGATTGCGATGTGGAATCTCTGCCCCAAATGAGGCATTGTTTTCATTATTGCTGAAATTAATTATAGTATTTGACAGCTCTTTGCCTAAACAGCCGTGGAGCTGTCTGGACACCTCTCTGTGAAGGAGAGACTCTTTCAGGCACAGCAGTCAAATGTGCAGTGGTAAGTGACCGTCAGTGAGAGATTACCTGTACAAGGGAGGTGTTTATTCCTCGGTGCTTCCTCAGATGAAGATTTTGCTGGTTTGTGCCAACCTCTGCGATAGTAACTTCCACTCAGTAAGACATTTTTGTACTCCTGTTCTCAGCTCCTCTCCTTCTCTTTACCTGAAAGTCCCAGCCAAGTGGTTTTCCTCCACCACGGCACGCAGACCTGCCCTGGTGGAGCTGGTTCTGGCAGTATCGGTTCAGGTGCTCTGCATGTTGTATCTTTCATTCCAGTGGAATTAGGTCTTGTACCAAAAGTAAGTCTTAACACCAAACCCCCCTTACTGTTGTATTTGGAAAGCTGCTGAGTACCCTTCAGTTTTGTGCATCTCTTAGAACAGCGGTCCCTTCTCCTCAGGCAACAGGACCCTTGCAGAGAATTACTTCTTTACACAAGATTTGCTGATACTGTTCCTCCTGTTGAGCTGAGTAGTGTCACTGCTGTCCCCAGGCTCCACTGGCTCTCTGCTGCCTTCTGTCCAGACCAAAACAGGCCATGCTTTTAACTTCTTGAAGCACTGTGTACCTTTTCTTCTCTTCCTCATTCCCAGTCCTTTTCTCTCTACTTCCTTACAGAGTGCTGTCATGTCTGTGTTCTATGCTGTGTGGAGTTTTAGTATCGCAGACTCTGGTTCTGAAACAGTTAAAAAGATTTCTTTAAAGATAATGGCTTGCTCTGGGTCTCAGTATTTCAATGGATGACCCTGTAAGGTGCTGGGGATTTTGATGCCTGGGGACAGCAGGAGAGCTTACCTTAGATGGCACCCACTCGCTGGCGTGCTGTGTCCTCTTGGTTTACCATTTGTCTGAGCAATCTTCTCTTCTCCTTCACTGTAAGATTGCTCACGTAGCAAAAACCCCTGCGTCAGGAGAAAAGAAAAGGTTTGGAAATCATCCTTCAGCAATGAATAATAATCCAGTGTAAAACAGACCACCATCTCAGACCAGGCCTTCTTCATGCACCAGGCAAAGGTGGGCGATGGAAAAAGCCAAAGGAGTGGTCTCTCCACAAAAACAGAATAAGAAGTTAATGCTTTATCCTGCTTGACTTTCTCTCTTTACATAATCTGGTTTAACTCTTGGAATATGTCTATGTCTAGAACACTTTGACTACGCCTTCTGCTTTAGAGTACGTATGAAAGATGCTGTGTGAAAGATTAATTTCCTTTCCATCGTCAGGAGTTTCCTTTTTTTACATGAACTCATGTGCCAGATCACACAGCGTGCGGCCGAGGTGTTGTATTTTATATGACACCTACAGGACTCTACTGAATGAAACCTGCGAGTCTTCAGGGTTCTTAAAATATTACTTTCTGTTTATGTGTTTTTTGGCGTAGAAACAGAAAAGCTGGGGCTGGAGGTGGGAAATGGATTGCCATCTTGGAAATTTAACGACCAGCTCTTTCCCTGTGACGTGTGTGGAAAAGTGTTTGGTCGCCAGCAGACTCTGTCCCGGCACCTCTCGCTGCACACAGGTGAGCCCTGCTTTGTGCCTGGCTGTTAGAGCACTCAGGGAACCTCTTCATGGTCTGTTTCAGTGGAGGGAGAAGAAGGGAAGCAGAAGAACATGAAGGCCTTGCACTTAGAGCAGAGCCACGCACAGAAACAGGACAGAATGTCAGAGGGGTGTTCAGGGAGTTAACTAACGTTTTATTTCTTTACAGCCTACTTGTAATTTATCTTAATAAAATGAGTAAATTCAAGTTTGTCCAGGTTCCACTAGACCAGCCGTACCAAGCCTGTTATTGGAGTTCTGAAGAAACAGCACAGCCTTTCCTTCATTCATCTGATGAGCTTTTTGAGTCACCCAAGAGCAAAAGATTTGGCCTTGGTCTTTCAGATCTGGTGAAACGGAAAGGATTTAATGTCTGTCATTCATCTTTGCTCTCATCGTCCCGTTCTTCTGAGAGGAAGAACAGGATGTAGAACATCTTCCTGTTCTACCCCATACCAACTTCCTTAAAGTGAATCAGCTTCAAATCAACTGAGACTAAGAGAGTTTTTCGATGGAAGGTGCACCTTGTTGGCCTGCTGAGGTGCACTGCGCAAAATAAGACTTGAAAGCAAGAATTTGTGATGCAGTGCTGGAAAATATGGTTGGTATGATGCTAGTGTGTGTTGTACCATCTAGTAGAGCCTTGCTGAAAAGGTTCAAATGCTCTGTTCTGTGGCATCGTGGGGTTTCCTTAGCCCTAAGCTGCTCTGTTGGATACCTTTCCCCTAACCCTTGCAGCATTTTATTTCAAATTTAGAGCAGCTCCCCAAAGGGAAAGGTTGTAAAAGCTGATGTAATGTTTGGTTATTTTAATCAACTCTTTGCAAAATAAAGCCTGGCACATATGAGAAAAATGTGCTGCCAGGATTTAGAAATGTTTAATTTAAACTGTTGGTATGATGCCAGCGTGTTGTACCATCTAGTAGAGCCATGCTGAAAAGGTTCAAATGCTCTGTTCTGTGTGGTTGGTATGATGCTAGTGTGTGTTGTACCATCTAGTAGAGCCTTGCTGAAAAGGTTCAAATGCTCTGTTCTGTGGCATCGTGGGGTTTCCTTAGCCCTAAGCTGCTCTGTTGGATACCTTTCCCCTAACCCTTGCAGCATTTTATTTCAAATTTAGAGCAGCTCCCCAAAGGGAAAGGTTGTAAAAGCTGATGTAATGTTTGGTTATTTTAATCAACTCTTTGCAAAATAAAGCCTGGCACATATGAGAAAAATGTGCTGCCAGGATTTAGAAATGTTTAATTTAAAATAGAACCCTTTTGGTTTTCAAACTCATGATGAATTTGTTTAATTTTTTCAACTGTTCTTTGAGTAAGTTTTTCTCATCAGTTTGTGTTCTGAACTGGCCTAATGATGCAGCGTTCCCTTTCCTCCACACCCTCAGATTTTAATACAAAATCATCAACCATCAGTTGTCTCCAAGTGATCACATGGGCAACCTCAAGAATAACTGGACCCCAAAATCAAATAAAAGACGCTAGGTCAAGGAAGGGGTTGTAGGTTATTGACCTGTTTCTCTACTGACTCTGCTGCAGTTCTCATAGCACCAGTTGCCCCAGTTTTCCAGTTTATAAAGTTTTGTATTATCTGACTACAAATGGTAGAGCAAGTTAAAAAACCTGGCCCTAAACTAACTCCAGATCATGTTGGGGTTTTTTTTTTCTGACTAATTGTTGTGGACTCTTATAAATTTCCAAAATGTCAAGCTTCCAAAGTACCTCATGCTGAAAGCTGCTGGGAGAAACCCAAAGGAATGCACACTTGCTTATTGGCAGCTTTTAAAAATAGCTTGCTTTGAACTGAAGTATACGCTGAAGGTTTTCTGTTTCTTTTTCAGAAGAGAGAAAATACAAATGCCACTTGTGCCCCTACGCTGCTAAGTGCCGTGCTAACCTCAACCAGCACCTGACCGTGCACTCTGTGAAGCTGGTGAGTACAGACACCGAGGACATCGTCAGCGCTGTCACTTCCGAAGGCAGCGATGGGAAGAAGCACCCTTATTACTACAGGTGAGGACCCGGACAGGGGCTGTGCACCAGAGGCTGCAATCTGAGTGTCTTATCTGCCCGTTGAGGAGGTGCCAAGGGGCACCTTTCTGGTGTTGCAGGTGGACAAGGGCTGTGCACCAGCTGGAATCTGAGTGTCTTATCTGCCTGCTAAGGACGTGCCAAGGGGCACCTTTCTGGTGTTGCAGGGTGGAACTGTGATGAAAGTGTTTGTCTTGCCCGCGTCTGACTTAGGCTAAGCGGCAGAGCCCAGCTGGCTGCCTCCTGCTGTTTGACTTGGCTGGCCGTTGGGAAAGACTCAAGGGTTTGGTGTGGGGTTGTGTTTTTTTTAAACAGCTTTGTGAGGCAGGTGGGCTCTTAGAAGCCTCTTTAACTTCTTCTGCAGTGTTTGTTTAAGTTTTGTGTTGAGAAACATCGCATCCTGTACGCAGATTCATGGCAAACCTAAAGCACAGTGCACTCTGACAGCTCCACTGTTCTCAGCCAAATCCACAAAATCAAATAGTAAAGAGTAATAAGAGTTGTTACATTGATATACACATTTCCTCCATTTGCTAGAGGTATATACATTCAGTGACCAACGTGATAAAAGAAAGAAAACCTCTAGGAGAATTTGCCTGAAAAATTAAAAGGAATAACCCAGATAAAACGGATAGTTGGACATTCTCCATGTTGTATGCACTGTTGTGCCCTCTGCAAACCGTGATATGCACTCCAGTGGCCAAGCAGATTACCAAATCACTCTTACTTTTAGTCAAAGTGCCAAGAGCAGATTTAATTACAAAATCATAGAACTAAGAAATAAATGAGACCTGCTGGATTAGATTATCTAGTCCATCCCCCTGGGAAAGCAAAACAGTGCCCTAGAGTATATGCCTTTTTAAATGTTTTTGGTTTGTTTTAAATGTTAATGGCCTAATCAAAGCAAGAGGAGGACTCTGCAAAGAAAGTTAAATTAAAGGGTCCTTTCTGTCACCTCTCAATATCGCTCTGTTTATGCGCTGGCTGTGAATTCTGTATCCCTGCTAATTATTTGCATAGCTAATGACTGCTGCTTTCCAGTCAAGCATAAGAGATGTTTGAACCCATTTTTACTTGCTTACGCTGAAACCGCCAGGCAGTTTTGCACAAGATCCCAGTTTGGCATGGGAACCATTCCAGGGCTTGCAAATAACTCCTGGAGTGTGCAGCAAGCTCTCCGTTTGTCAGTGTATCAGCCGTACTAAACATCTTGGCAAAGCTGCCGTGCCTCTTATTGCCCAAAGGAATCGGCTAGGTGATGTGCAGCATCTGGAATCTGTAGTTTTTAATTAACTTTATGATTATTTAGCGTCATTATAGCATGTACAAGACTGTTGCACTGTGCCTGCTCTTAATCACGTTGGCGTGGCCATCAGTTCAAAGGCAGTTCAGCAGACAAAAGAATGTTGCAGTGAACATTCATCAGCGCCGAAGAGAAGGAAGAAATCTGTGCAGCGAGGTTGTTTTTTTTTTTTCCTTCCAAATTCAGGGAAAGGCAACGTGCTTCCGTTTGCGGTTTGTTTTTGTAATGTTTCTTACTCTTGAATTCCCTTCTGCCCACAGCTGTCACGTGTGCGGGTTTGAGACGGAGATGAACGTCCAGTTTGTCAGTCATATGTCCCTCCACGTGGACAAGGAGCAGTGGATGTTCTCCATTTGCTGCACGGCCTGCGATTTTGTCACTATGGAGGAGGCAGATATGAAGGCTCACGTCAACAGCAAGCACACAGGTGACGATCCCTCTCTCCCAACTGCACTGATCTCTCTCTTCCTTGCTTTTGAGGTGCAACCTTCACACTTCCCATTAGCACTCTACTTTCACTGAAACGCCTGCTAATTAAGGCCTGATCTCTCCAAGTTGAAGTGAATTGGACTCCAGCCAGGCAAATAATCTGGTAGCACAGATCAATTTTCAAGCTTAGCGACATAAATGAAGCACTACTTAGCCCTCCTCCTTCCTATTCCCCTTATCCCCCAGATGCCCTCCCCTGTTGCAGTCAGCGTGCTTTGTTTGTTTTTTCTGACTGATTTACTATTTCATCAAAATCCTGGTTTGACTTCAGTGACTAAGGTGACTTTGAGGGCTAATTGTGCATACCTGGCTGTAAGTCTGAAACACACAAGATGTTGAGCTTTGCTCTTCAGTGTGTTTTGCCTCCACAGTCTCTCAGTTTGGAATGTCACGCTGATGTTTAGTTGCCACTGCGATCCGGCAATACCATAAATGTAACTTTATACTAAATAACAGAACAAGTCGCGCGTTCCCTCCCTGTCCCTGTTCACTTAATAGCCAAAGATAAGAGCAGTAGCAGTTTTCAAACAAGCTTCATATGCTTAGTCCGACTAAGGCAGTCTGGCATGATTTTAGGGGAAGAAAAATTAGAATCCTTTTAATTAATTTCTGGTTTTTGATGAATTTATCTTCTCTTTTGCGGCCTCATACTAACAATTGCGTTGACAATACTGAACCTGAGTTGCATCCAGCGCAATTTTTCCATTGCTAAGTTGCTTTTCCTGTGCTACCAGGAGTAAATTGGGGAAAACAGTAAGGGGAGAAGGAGGAGGAAGAGAAGAATGCAGTTGTTTGTGCTCACAGATACATAAGTCAAATGTAACTTTAGAAATACAAACCACTGGAAAGCTTTCTAGGGGTTTTATGCCAGCACAGGTTTCAGCACTACTCCCTGCTCTCTGAGGTGTTTGTATCTAACTCCACTTCATCTATAGGAAGTTACAGCAGATGGGAAACACCCCCCATGCCACGTCAAAAGCTGGCATCAGAGCTCAAAAGTGAGCTGTACTCTACTGTATCTTCCTATCGTGGCTAAAAAATTGGAGCTGCTGCTTCTCTTTTAAAGAAAGACAAAAAATGCCTTGTTCTTCCCTCGCCCTGTCAAACTGAGCCGTTCAGCTGGCGATTCAGCCAAATGCTTACACATATGGCAAATACAGAGAGTGAAAAATAGAATGGATTTTCTGGGTCACTTGACTCCAGTCCCTTACCCTGTGATGTTACCAAGTCATAAAAGACTTGTTTGTAAGGATGTTGGTGTACGTCTTCAAACAAATATAATTGTTTTAAACCAACTACTTCTACAGACTGCAGATTTTTAGTGTTATTTCCAGCACGTGTCTTCCTGATAATCAAGGCAACTGCAGATTTTTAGTATTATTTCCAGCACGTGTCTTCCTGATAATCAGAATACAGGTACGTTGTTCTTGTGCCAGAACTGTCCTTCATCTAGGAGGCCACCTCTTGCTCCCTCCACCTTTCTTCGCTCCTTCCACAGCATTTATTCCCTTAGTATATTTATGGAGAACAGTTTCGCTTCGCTCCTTCCACCTTTATTCCCTTAGTATATTTATGGAGAACAGCCCTCGTCCTTCTAAATGCACATTGATCCTTTTCTTCTATGAAACATGCTTTTCTCACTGTACCAATCCTTCGTTACATGTGTTCTTGTTAGCACCCCTGCTCTGGACACACGCAATCACCGCTGTACAGGGTGAAATGAAATAAGCAGCGGTGGCAGCGTAAAACAGCAGCAGCTACAGGGAGTAGCTCACACAATAACAAACATTCTGGGATGAGATTGCTTGAAGGCTCCCCCACATTGATTGCTCATATTCATCCCGTGTTCTGCCCAAATTCTTCTTTTGTTTTCCTTGACTGTTTCCAACTTAAGCACTCCTCATTTGTAGCAAAAATCCTTGTTACTGGCCCTTCAGGTCATAACCTTGTAGTCGGCACTATTAAATTTCATTCCATTTCTATTACTCTGGTCCCCAAGGTCAGTGCATCTTTCTATATGATATCCCAGTCATCCTCCCTATTGACAGCTCGGGTCATCAGATTTCATTAGCACATTCCTACATTTTTATCTTTGACTTAAAGGTGCCGCTCATCAGTTTAAAGCTGGATGTTTGCAGAGGCCTTGATCAGGGACTTTATGGCATAGAGAACGTGAAGTTTTAGTGCAGTCTCTTTTTAACACAGCTGTGATTAAACCAAGACCTCGGTGGGAGGTAATAATTTGCCCATCTTTGCCTCGTTGGCTCACAGCAGTTCTCATGGGAGAACTCTCACTCTTGTTCATCTCTAGGGTTTGGGATTTGAACTTCATACATTTATTGCACACATAAGGAAACTCTGATGGGCTTCAGCTTTAGATCCGGTTAAATAATGTGTTTTGGTTTGGGTTTTTTAATTCATTATCTTCAATAAGAGGTCCTAATAAAAACAGATAAATCTTGAGACCACAGTGTTATCTCTTACCATCATTACTGAGGATGCTCCTCAGTACGAGTGAGATTATTCTCCTTTGCCTTTCCTTCCAAATTTACCCATTGGACCCACATTTGTGGAAAGGTGGGGGAAGTTTAGCTTGGACCAGTGGGCACTTTTGGTTTCTGCACCCCAAATCTACAGAAGCTCTGCTTCCTTTAAGTGACAAGGTATTCAGTGGTTTTGAACTCTGAACTAGTCAAAGTGTTTTCTTGGGATTTTTTTCAGCCTCATAATGAGGTAGAATTGCATACTTCCTTCCCACTACAGTTACAGACAGACTCAATTCTAGGATAAACTGAGAGAAAAGGTGCAACTATGATCTTAACCGATCAATTCATTTCAGACTTGTTTATAAGCACGTTTGAATTAACTTTAAATACTTTTTCTGAAATTTAAAACAGGATCATTGAGATTCCATCTAATCTACTATACTAGTTCTTGCTCTTTATTCCTGTTTCTCAGCTGAAGAGAGGAAGACACCCAGTGAATCCAACAGTCCATCTTCATCTTCGCTGTCAGCACTGAGTGACTCTGCCAACAGCAAAGAAGATGCAGATATAACCCCAAAAAACAAAGGTTCAAACAACCTGCTAGTCATTTCTGTAGTGCCTGGTAGCCAGACCTCAGTGAACACGGAAGAGAAGTCAGAGAAAGGTAAAACACTGTTAAACAAATACAAACTGTTACCTTCTTACTCCGTTGATCTGGCCATAACGTAAGGAATGCGTTTTCCTGTTTTGTTTTTTTTCAGGCTTTGAATGTGTTTTCTGTAACTTTGTCTGCAAAACAAAAAATATGTTTGAGCGCCATCTGCAAATCCACCTCATCACACGGATGTTCGAGTGTGATGTGTGCCACAAGTTCATGAAGACACCTGAGCAGTTACTGGAGCACAAGAAATGCCACACTGTCCCCACCGGTGGGCTCAAGTAAGGAAAGCAAGTACACAAACTTTTACTGTGTTAAGCACCTCTAATACTGTGGGGACAGAATTTGATTAGAAAGGGTTTTGATTAGAAAGGGTTAGTTAAATGTCTGATAATCCAGATTTGGAGCTTCCTTTAATTTAGGTGACCCAAGTGCAGTCCTTTATTGTAGGCTTGCATCTTTATGGCAGATGGGTAACCTACCAGCAGATGTAGCATCCACTGGTCCTAGAGCTATGACAAACTATGGTCCTTCCCCTTTTCAAGTCAAATAGGAGACAGTATGTGGTGGGTCCTAGAGAGGGTGAGGCAGTGCTACACAGAGGTGTTTTGGCAAACTAAGAGGGTTTTTCTCCAAGGAGAGCACACAGCACAGGCTCTGTTCTGCACCTGGCTCAAACTAAACCTCCTACAGTCTCTGCAATGAGGTATGAAGTTATAGCCTTTGTAGACTCTAATGCAAAGTCAGTCCTCTCCAAGAATTAATAACTTTGGTGCTTTCTGCTTTGGTTTGTGTGCCCCAGAATGATCACTGTTGTATTGATTAACATGTAACAAGTAATGCTCTTTTAAGAAATAAGCCCTTTAGCTTGAGTTAAGGTGGTGTCCTTTAAGGCCTGTTGGTGCAGAGCGGTGTTTCTAGAGAATAAGCGTGCCCTTATGTCAGAGTTGGACCCCTGAGGGAAGGAGTGGCTGCTGGGGCCATATGCTTGCTCTCTGTGGGCAGGCAACGTGATGTTATGCAAGATGCACGTCCCTGGTCTCTGTTTGTTCCAGCTGCTGCAGGAAAAGGGGCTGAAACCACTCTGAGCCCAGCTTAGGGGTCAGCACAGGACTCCCTGCTTCTGTTGCCCTCGCTGAATGCTGAGCAGAGGAATGATTTCAGTGCCCTGTAGCTGTCACAGGCCGAGCCCACCACGTTTAAGCCCTGCAGGTTTTGAAAACGGGTTCTGTTTGCCAGTCTCCAGCTCAGTAGTCCCACGGACCGGGATCTGTGGTCACTTGAGATGTGATGAGTGAATCTGGGAAGAAGACCAGATTGAGACACAAGTAGTGTGCCAGAACGGCGGGATGTCTGTCTTGGATGTACAGACCAGTTGTCTAATGCACTTTGGGTTTAAGCTGCGCAGAATCTGTTCTATTTACCAAGGAAAAACCATGACCTATGACTCAGACCTTCCTGACAGAATAGGCTTCTCAGTCTGCTTAAGTTATTCCTGCCCAACTCAAGTAATAATGAGGTACCTTGAAAGCTGCGCCTAAGAAAAAGCTCTGATTTATTTTTTTTTTAAGGCATCCAGAAGAGCCTGAAGAGATCTAAGTAAATTGTATTTTTCTGTCTCCTCTTTGCTGTGGGGGAAGAGAAAAAAAACATGATTCCTCCAGCTCCAGGTCAAAATCTGAGATTCTGATCCAGAGAGCACCCAGCCCAGGAGAGGTATGTGTGATAGACAGCCCAGTCCTCTGTTGCAGTAGAGCTAACCACATCAGCAGCCTCGATGCCAGGCTCCCACTCTGGATCAGAGGACTTGATGTGCATCAGGAAAACTGCCTGGATATCTCAGTGTCCTTGTGTCCTCCTGTAGTACTCGCTGTGTTCAAAAGTCTCTCAATTAGCAGGGAGATGAATATGAAACCAGTATGTGCAAGCAGTTGTAGCGAGGGACAACACACGTGGAGAGAGAAGATCTCTGCTTAGCAATGATGTGAAATGCAGGAAGGCAGTTGGCAGACCTGCTGGACAGGGACCACAGATCAGCAGCAGGTAGGGGTGTCTGCAAGACAGTAGCCAGGTGCCTTAGTTGTATCTTTTTATCTAGACCTGCTCTTGTAGCTCCCCAGTGAGATCTGGAAGGGAGTGTGCTGTGTTTATTACCGCAGAGATCCCTGGCTATTCCTCACCAACCTCCTCTCAGCTACATAAAGCAAAAGCAGGTGCGTTTTGGGTTTCTTGGTGTCCGGGCTCGTTCAGCTCAGGCTTCCTTCCAAGCTTTCAAGATTCTCTCCTCCAACCTTCTCGGTCCTTCCTGGTCCAGGAACCAGAGGGGTGAGGCCCTTTGCCACGTCCACCCCGGTCCGGACGCTCGCTGCTGTGAGTAAGCAGAGCCCACATCCTGTTCCTACCCGGGAACAATTCCTGCTGTGGCAGAGGTGGCTGTAGGCAAACCCTGCCAGATGCAGGCCCCCTTTGAGCACGGCTGGCTCGTCTCCCTGAAAGGGGAATCCCTGCAACTCATCCTCACAGACGCTTTCAGCTGCTCCTAGCAGGATGCCCAGCAAGCTTATTGTTCAAGGTCACATAAAAGGGATTTCCTAAGCTATTTGCTGTACATGTGGTATTACAAGTTTATTCCATCTTTACTTAAACAGCTGCTTTCATACTCATCTGTAAACACTCACTTTAAACCACTTCTTAATGGAAAAAATGGCCAAAGTGACTTCGTGCAAACACTAGGAATGTCGTTACACAAAGTACCTGTGCATCAGTCACCCACTCTGCGCCACCCGGCCTGCTTTGCAGAATCCTCCCCATCAAGGTAAGCCAGAAGATTAAAGGGATGCTCCTTTGGAGTGAATCAGTGTTTTCCTAGGGATGCGTGAGCTCTACTGCTGTTAAAATGGGCAAACCTCTTCTGAGTAGAGACGTGTCGAGGTGAACCAAGTATTCAAAAGAGGCTTTACAGGGAGAACTAAGTGCCTTTTTCTCCTGTTTTAGTAGGTCAGAGAGGGGTCGAGTGACAGGGTTAAACCCGGAAGGCAGGTCTTCAGGCTGAGTGACTTCTCTTTTCTCTGTCCCTGCCTTTCCTTGCTGTGTTGCCAGGTGCCCGTTCTGCATCTACTCCACCAACCGCCCCGCAGCGATGGAGTGCCACCTGAAGACTCACTACAAGATGGAGTACAAGTGTCGGATCTGCCAGACAGTGAAAGCAAACCAGCTGGAGCTGGAGATGCACATCCGAGAGCACCGCCTTGGCAACCATTACAAGTGTGACCAGTGTGGCTACCTGTCCAAGACCGCCAACAAGCTGATTGAACACGTGCGCGTCCACACCGGTGAGCGCCCTTTTCACTGTGACCAGTGCAGCTACAGCTGCAAACGCAAAGACAATCTCAACTTGCACAAGAAACTGAAGCATGCTCCACGCCAGACTTTCAGCTGCGACGAGTGCCTGTTCAAGACCACCCACCCTTTTGTCTTCAGTCGCCACGTGAAGAAGCACCAGAACGGGGACTGCTCCGAAGAGGAGAAGAAGGGCCAGTATTCAACCTCCAAGGAAGCCAGTCCACTCCTACCAGTGAACAGCTCCAGAAACCTCCTGTCACCCCTCTCAGTTATGTCTGCCTCCCAGGCTCTGCAAACAGTGGCTATGTCAGCTGCGCAGGGCAGCGGGGCACAGCCAAACTTGGCAGTGAAAGCCTTGGCCATCAACGGCACTTCCTTGTGCTTCGACAAATACTGGAACTCAGAGTTTGCCCACCTTATTCCTTTAACCATGTTTTTCCCCAAGAACCACTACGATCTCACATTCCATCCACCCAGACCTCAGACTGCACCGGGAGGTGCCTCTTCACCTAAACACTCCTTCCTTGCCCCAGCCCAGGAGAGGTATGTGTGATAGACAGCCCAGTCCTCTGTTGCAGTAGAGCTAACCACATCAGCAGCCTCGATGCCAGGCCCCCTCTCTGGATCAGAGGACTTGATGTGCATCAGGAAAACTGCCTGGATATCTCAGTGTCCTAGTGTCCTCCTGTAGTACTCGCTGTGTTCAAAAGTCTCTCAATTAGCAGGGAGATGAATATGAAACCAGTATGTGCAAGCAGTTGTAGCGAGGGACAACACACGTGGAGAGAGAAGATCTCTGCTTAGCAATGATGTGAAATGCAGGAAGGCAGTTGGCAGACCTGCTGGACAGGGACCACAGATCAGCAGCAGGTAGGGGTGTCTGCAAGACAGTAGCCAGGTGCCTTAGTTGTATCTTTTTATCTAGACCTGCTCTTGTAGCTCCCCAGTGAGATCTGGAAGGGAGTGTGCTGTGTTTATTACCGCAGAGATCCCTGGCTATTCCTCACCAACCTCCTCTCAGCTACATAAAGCAAAAGCAGGTGCGTTTTGGGTTTCTTGGTGTCCGGGCTCGTTCAGCTCAGGCTTCCTTCCAAGCTTTCAAGATTCTCTCCTCCAACCTTCTCGGTCCTTCCTGGTCCAGGAACCAGAGGGGTGAGGCCCTTTGCCACGTCCACCCCGGTCCGGACGCTCGCTGCTGTGAGTAAGCAGAGCCCACATCCTGTTCCTACCCGGGAACAATTCCTGCTGTGGCAGAGGTGGCTGTAGGCAAACCCTGCCAGATGCAGGCCCCCTTTGAGCACGGCTGGCTCGTCTCCCTGAAAGGGGAATCCCTGCAACTCATCCTCACAGACGCTTTCAGCTGCCGAGAGGGGAATCCCTGCAACTCATCCTCACAGACGCTTTCAGCTGCTCCTAGCAGGATGCCCAGCAAGCTTATTGTTCAAGGTCACATAAAAGGGATTTCCTAAGCTATTTGCTGTACATGTGGTATTACAAGTTTATTCCATCTTTACTTAAACAGCTGCTTTCATACTCATCTGTAAACACTCACTTTAAACCACTTCTTAATGGAAAAAATGGCCAAAGTGACTTCGTGCAAACACTAGGAATGTCGTTACACAAAGTACCTGTGCATCAGTCACCCACTCTGCGCCACCCGGCCTGCTTTGCAGAATCCTCCCCATCAAGGTAAGCCAGAAGATTAAAGGGATGCTCCTTTGGAGTGAATCAGTGTTTTCCTAGGGATGCGTGAGCTCTACTGCTGTTAAAATGGGCAAACCTCTTCTGAGTAGAGACGTGTCGAGGTGAACCAAGTATTCAAAAGAGGCTTTACAGGGAGAACTAAGTGCCTTTTTCTCCTGTTTTAGTAGGTCAGAGAGGGGTCGAGTGACAGGGTTAAACCCGGAAGGCAGGTCTTCAGGCTGAGTGACTTCTCTTTTCTCTGTCCCTGCCTTTCCTTGCTGTGTTGCCAGGTGCCCGTTCTGCATCTACTCCACCAACCGCCCCGCAGCGATGGAGTGCCACCTGAAGACTCACTACAAGATGGAGTACAAGTGTCGGATCTGCCAGACAGTGAAAGCAAACCAGCTGGAGCTGGAGATGCACATCCGAGAGCACCGCCTTGGCAACCATTACAAGTGTGACCAGTGTGGCTACCTGTCCAAGACCGCCAACAAGCTGATTGAACACGTGCGCGTCCACACCGGTGAGCGCCCTTTTCACTGTGACCAGTGCAGCTACAGCTGCAAACGCAAAGACAATCTCAACTTGCACAAGAAACTGAAGCATGCTCCACGCCAGACTTTCAGCTGCGACGAGTGCCTGTTCAAGACCACCCACCCTTTTGTCTTCAGTCGCCACGTGAAGAAGCACCAGAACGGGGACTGCTCCGAAGAGGAGAAGAAGGGCCAGTATTCAACCTCCAAGGAAGCCAGTCCACTCCTACCAGTGAACAGCTCCAGAAACCTCCTGTCACCCCTCTCAGTTATGTCTGCCTCCCAGGCTCTGCAAACAGTGGCTATGTCAGCTGCGCAGGGCAGCGGGGCACAGCCAAACTTGGCAGTGAAAGCCTTGGCCATCAACGGCACTTCCTTGTGCTTCGACAAATACTGGAACTCAGAGTTTGCCCACCTTATTCCTTTAACCATGTTTTTCCCCAAGAACCACTACGATCTCACATTCCATCCACCCAGACCTCAGACTGCACCGGGAGGTGCCTCTTCACCTAAACACTCCTTCCTTGCCTACCTTGGACTAACAGAAAGGGCAGAGACTGTCTGAGGGCAGTTACGTTCTGTACCAAAAATACCCCGACAAACCCAGCAGGTATACATTGCTGCAAAACGTAGAGCGAAGAGGTAACGAACACTTGTACCATATCATTAGTAAGGTTTAGACAATGGCTCTGTGTGTATACTTATTGCATTGACATGAAAGCTGCTTTATTAAATCTTCAAGAGGTGACCTACTGCATACTTCTACCTTCAGAGGCATGTTCCCAGTACTCTTATCTAAGAAACTATTTTGTCTTGTTAAGCTGAAAAAGAGTGTCCTTAATGGCAATCAGCACTTGTAAGATTACATAT
The DNA here is from genome assembly GCF_001431845.1 of Calidris pugnax. Lineage (NCBI taxonomy): Eukaryota > Metazoa > Chordata > Aves > Charadriiformes > Scolopacidae > Calidris > Calidris pugnax. The sequence goes on from NW_015090920.1 coordinate 4,763,904, forward strand.
TGATGCATTTTATTTTTTTGGGGCTTTGTGTGCGTGCGGGTGCGTGAAAGAGAGGCTGCCTGTAGCGTGCCCGTGACATTGCTTTTGCACATCCCTTGGATTGGCTTATTTAATTATTATTATTCTTTTCTCCTTTTCACACACTCGCTCCCTCCCTCCCTCCCCTCCGTCTCCCCCCTGAGCTGTAGACTTGTGGAAGGAGCAACGCTTGGTTGGGGGTGGATCGGTGTATTATTGCAGTGCTGTTTGCAGCTTCCTTGACTTGTACGATGCCAAGGTTTGAGGATTTGGGGTAGAACTGATGAGGAAAATGTTGCTTTCAGCACTGCAGGACGAGAGTATGACAACAAAAAGCTTGTGTTTGAACACACACACACGCATGCAGTGTGTGCAGTCTACACACCCACACAGCGGGCCCAATCCTTAACTCTTACACCTGCATCTGGGCCAGAGAATACAACTTTTGTTTTAAAAGGGCATATAAATATTATATATATATATAGTATTATGCAGCGGTTACCTTTTAGTTTGCAGGAACAACTTATATAACTAGAATTCTATGGTGGAAAAAAAAAAAATTCAACAAGGGGATTTAAAAAAAGGGTATGGATAAATTCTGGGTATAAATACTCAGACTAAAAAAAAAACCGGCAGTTTTGCACAGTGCTTTAGTCTTGCACTAGTTTGTTTCTCACTTGCAAAAAAAGAAAAAAAAAAGGAAAAAAATAATCTGTGGGCTGAAGGTAAGACGACTGTTTATTTGAAAAGGTACCAGTAACTTCTTGGAAATATAAAGCTATAAAAAGATGCTGTTTGAACCATGCAGTTCTCTTTTATACCCTATTTCAATTGTACTCGCAAATTCTACAGTCCTATCGATAACCCTCCATGTAATTAGTAACACTTTATTCCTTTTTGTTAATGGCGGATAGAGCGTACACTGCTAGGAAGCTAACTTTATACTTATTTAACGCTCCTACTTGTGGTCATTAAAATGACATGTTATATGTAGCACTTTATTGCAGGAAGAAGCAACTGCAAATTGGTTGTATAACCTTTGTTAATCTCAAAATGCCAAGAGTGATCTTAATTTAAGAGAAGCTAACCGACTGTTAATTGATTTGTGTCTCTTAGACAGCTTAATATCCAGGAAGAAAGATCAGGATTAAAAAATACTCTGCGTTAAAATTGGGAGTATAAAATATGAAACATTTCAAATTACCATGTGACTTACAGGAATGCTTTTTTACTGGATTACTGTTTCCCCGTGGCGTCTCTGGGATTTGGACCTCGCTGTCTTTCATCAAGTGTTAGAAACATCTGACCAAGCTTTGTCAGAGTCCCCTCTCTGTCCCTTGGCCAAGCCAGTGCAGGAGGTGCCCTGAGTCACATCTCACCTGCTGTCCACCCAGCCTCGTGCCGTCCTGAAGGAACTTCTTCTTCAGGTTGTTGTGGGATGGGGGGGATCTGACGTGGCAGTTGGAGCCCACCCCTTGTTCATGACCCAGTTCAGGAAGGCATTTCTGGTCCACAAGGGCTCTTAGCCATATGCACAACTAGAAACATAACTCAGTCTTCATTAGTTCTTAAATGAAGCTTGTGTAGAAATACTTTTTTTTGATGCAAAACTTGCATCATTTAACCTATTTGCAAGATTCCTACATTTGTTTTGCACTGAGATGGCCAAACATTCTCCATTATCATGACCAAACTCTTCCTGTTCAGGGAGGACATCCTGAACTGTGCCCTCCTGTTAACATACTGGAAGCTATTTACCAGGGGGAAATACCCAAAATAGTAGCTGGCTATCATTTGAAGTTAACAAATTAAAGGACAGAGAAGCCCCACCATGTTGTTTACATTCCAGCAGACGGTTTTGGTTCTAAGGAGCACGTGGCAGTAAAGAAAAGCCATCTGTTCCACAGTAGGTACAAACCTTCACAAACAGCCTGCCTAACTCAGGGCCCTCTTTGCCACACTCCACTCCATCAGAACTCCTGGTGACACCCCCCACCCCACCACCCCCCCTCCCGGAATACAGACAGAACAGAAAATGCCGTAACTATTGAAAGCATTAAAAAAATTGAGTATCTTGACAGCACGAAATATGCCATCTGCATCCAGAACCAGTTCTTTAAAGTACACCCGATGCCTGTATCTATCTCTGAGCCCACCATAGAAGAGCAAACACTTCCAAATCTAAAAAGCTTAGTTTTCAAACCAGCAGGTAAAGTAGAGCTGTTCAGGAGGGAGCAGTAGGAATATCAGTAGGACACTATCTCTAATCCAAGAAGCAGTTCAAATAGGGCTGGAACTTCCAAGAATGAGGTGTCAGCGTGCCAACGCCACGTGTTCAACCGTGTGTCCCCCCACCACCACCAGTATCTGACACAGTCATGTTTAACATACCTGGGAAATTTGTTTAGCACTTTGGAAAGGATAAATTAAGGCTTTCTGGCAAGTTATAGAAATTTTCTCTGTATGGAAGAGTGTGTTAGGAGGTTTTTATTTTTTTAAGAAAAAAAAATTATGGTATTTATCAGAGCTCATGCATATTAAAATAATTAGTTTGCAGTTCAAGGCTAAAGAAAGGAACGTTCTCCAGAGGTTTCCCCCACCGTCTAATGACCAACAGTTCTGATAAATTCCTCCCCCCCCCACCATAAAGGTAATTTCATACTGGTTTTCACTATGCATTCTTTAACGAAAGCTAGCGTGTTTTTCCATTTGGCAATTCAGTTAAAGTTCTCAGCACTTTTTTCTTTCTTCTGTCTTTTTTTTTTTTTTTAATTGTTGTATTATGTTCAAATATAATTCTGTCAAGGTTTGTGTACATTAATAAAAATTTGTATTGTATAAAGCTTTTTGCATTATAAGGCTGTACAGGGTCATTTTGACAGTAACTGGTATATTCCTTTGCATCTTATGTTGCATTGCCAATTTCTAGTGTATCCAGTTTGGAAGTACAATATACTCTAATTAAAAAGGTTGGCTATATTCTTCTTTCTTTTTGGTTTTCCTTCCTCTCTTTTTTTTTTTTTAAACCCACCTTAAATAGATCTAGGCTTGATTTGGAGTGAGGAGGAAAGGATCCTCCTATGAGACAAGAAGATACAAAGAGAAAAAAGGTAAGAACTTACCAGTGGTTGAACTTGAAAAGGGAAGCTCTGGTTATCACAGATCGTTAAGCAGAATTTTGGTGAATTTGGCCTTGCCTGGGAACAGCCCAAATCAAATCAGGAGAACTCGTTCCTTAAAGAGGAGCTGTGCAGCAAATAAAGGAACATTGTTCATTGAAAGAGTGTAGTAGGAATCTATTTTTTTCTATTCTAAAAATACCATGTATGCATTTTGTCAGCATTTTAGAAAAAGCTATTTTTTTTTTCACCAAAGATTAATGAAATAATTAAAATGCACAGAGGAGGCTAAAGAAGGAAACGCTAAGAACAGACAGATTTCCAAGAAGCAAAGATATTACTGGCTGCACCGAACAAGAAAAGATACTGAACATCCTGAAAGGAAGTTAGAGGTTTTAAACACTAACCAAGGGGGGAAAAAAAAACCACCCTGGGTATTCATTAGATAAAAATTATCCTCAGATAAATTAATGTTAACATTAAATACATGTGGATTGCCCTTTGCCCTCAAGTGGGGCAGCGTTGTCTAATCAACTGAAAAATTCTTGCGGTAATTGCTGCTGGGGTGTGGATACTAATTTTCAGGGCCTCTCTCAGTACCTTGTTAGAGAGCGTGGAGCTGTTAACAGCGTGTGTTGAACCCACTGCTCCTCCTTCTGCCGGCGACGCCTGAGTTGGGTGAAGGGAAGGCATCTTCAGCTTTTCAGGATGGTAAGATGTTCAAGAAGAGCTGGTCTTTCTCTCCTCTTGCACTCTCTCTGTAATAGAAAATATAAAGTGCTGCTCTATATGGTGTGTTTTGCACTAGACAATAAATAGCCTAGCAATTAAAAGATGACCATGCTGTAATTTTGAAAGGTATTTCAGAGATTGATCTGTTAAAGGCCTGATTATGTCTCGATGGTTTTAAAACAGATCTCTGCTTGTGTCAATTGTTACAGTTCTGTTGTAAATTATTATAACCATTTAATTGAGACAGTGGTTTAAGATGTAGGTTCAAATGCTGGGTTAAAACAAGCCCAGAAGGTGCAGGGAGGGAGCCAAAGAGCAGTGGCTGGCAGAGGAGAGGGGACACTCTCTGGAAGCAGCAGGCTCTGCTCTGTTTGAGTGTCTTTGGGAGGGGGCTGAGAGGGGACCGAGTTACTCTTGTAATGTCTTGGAGCAGCTCCAGCCCTTCAGCCTTAATGGAACTTTTGTTTAAAAGCTGGGGCCCAATCACAACCAAAACTTCAACCTTCCTCGTGCAGTGGGCCTCTCTAGCTTCACCAAAACCCATGCATCTCACAGAAGAACCTGATGTCCCCCCATCTGGGGTATTAGTGTCCCATGCTGATACATGATAAAGAGCCGCTCTCTTTTTGCAGCAGGTGGCTATAACGTGCTTGTAGACCTGCACAATTTTAATCAATTACCTCAACTTTCCCTAATCTCTTCTCTGATACATACACCAGTACACACCTGTGGTTGATAGAAACCATCTCAGTTTCTGTATTGACCCTCTTTAGGACAGCAACAACTGCCCTGTTTTCATTCTGCACCTACATATATTTTTTTAATGCCAATAATTAAAAGTTGACATTTTTTTCAAGCAGAATTAGTTCTTATAATCCTACACCTGCCATAGTCATCAGGAGCCCAAGGCTTAAGGGAGAAAGAATTTGGAAAATAAACCCTAAAATTTTCCTGTAACACTTGAGTGTAGAGAGGGATTATTTTGCAGGGGATGGCATCATTTATGCAGAGCCATATTTTAAAAATGCGTGTTGTGTTAAAAATGTATCAGTTGTGCTCCTAACAGACAGACATCTGCATTATATCCCCCGCCATCATATCTGCTGCTAATTGGCCTCCTTGTTGACAAGTCTCAGCAGCAGGGTTACGTACTGGCTGTAAAAGCAATCTAGCCCCTTGCCCGAGGGGTCGGAGCTCAGGCAGAAGGTGCAGGAGCCTCCGCAGCCGTGTATTTTCTGAGAGCTAATAAAAGAGGAGCCCGGAGGTCTGCCAGCCACCCCCCCGTGTCCATGGAGCTGCACTAAGTGGTTTGTCACCTCCTGGTCGCAGAGACAGGCAAAGAGTCTGCGTGGGAGGTTACAGGGAGCAGCCTGGTGCCCATTTTCCCCCAGGGTGGGCACCAGCCAGGGTATGGTGCCGCCAGCATCGAGCCATTTGGGATGACAGAGAAGTCACAGGTGTCTTGGCAAAGCTGGGCTGAGCCACCGGGTCACATCTGAACCAAAGACCAGCATTTTACTGTTGAGTAGCTCCTGGGAGCATAACTCTGCATTTACTAGGAAGCCACCCCATTGCAAGGCAATACGTCAGAAACACAGCTGTTGCATTCCACATGTGCACAACAGCTGGCTTGCACCACCCTGGCAGTGGCCGCGTTTACACGTGTGGCTCTCTGCAGTAAGTACCCACCATTTTAAAGCAGGAAAGAAAAAAGATAATTTGGAGCTGAGCAGTGGGAGCACGGGGAACATACCAGCTGGAAATGTTTCATTAAGTCAAAAAAAAAAAAAAAAAAAAAAAAAAAAAATTAAAAAAACAAACTCCCCCCAAAAACTCCAACAAGTGTACAGTAGAAGAGCACAACGGGATACTCTGGCACTTCTTTGCAGCCCTGTGAAGCCTCTGTGGTCTATTTCCATACTTTAAGATGCACAGGGGAGGTGCTCCATGCAAGGGGGTGGGTTTACTTTGTTTGGGGTTTTTTTGTGTTTTTTTCCCAATTGTTCTGTCCCCCTCAACCATGATTAAAATGCAACAGACAGCACAACTCTGAAAAAAAAAACACAAAACCAACAGTTTTTCCAATTTAGGCTACAGTTAATGAAAGAAGACTTGGAGTTCCTGCAGTATCTCATGTTGTTTGCATGCAGTTCTGCTCTACTTTACTTTTCAGACCTCTACTTCTATCACATACCTTTTTTTCCCCAGCACTCCTCCGACAGCATTTTACTGGAACTGCAAATTTTGGGTCGTTACTCTTCTGGGAAGGAGCCTATTTAAATAAAGAGCAGAAAAATGCTCTCTATCACGGAGCCCCTCGCCCTTCATGCCAATGTTCACAGCCGAATGTAACCAAAACCAAAAATAGGCCTTGTGTTCTGGCTGGACCTTAAAAAAAAAAAAAAATTAAAAAATCAAATACTTTCTTGATTCTTTCCCTGCTATTTAGGACTGGAATGTCCATTCAGGCACTAGATAGAAGAATTTGCTTTTTAACGGATTGAACAGGAAGCCGGTTGGGAGGGTGAGGGTTGTAACACGCTCACCCATAGTTGAGTAGAACCACAAGCGTTGCTTGAGGAGAAACCGAGAAGTCATTTGGCTTTCTTGTAGGGCTAACTTTTCTAAAACTGTGTGGGCAGATTAACCCAGACTTTCTTGCTAGAACCAGCAAAATAAATCGTGACAAACTCTACCTGTCTTGTGTTTCTTGCCTTGCAGGAATTAACACTTACCTGATATGTAGACTTGCCAGTACACGGCCCACAATTGCATCCCATTACAGTTGGAAGCAGTAGTTGTTTTAGCAATAAAATCACAGTGTCTTTTCTTCCTGAAATTGAGAAAAAAAAATAAAAGTTAAATGGCATGGGAAATAGTTGCAGGAGCGCCCCGGCCATCAGTGTGACTGAAATAATATGCATACATTGGTGGCTGTCACTCATGCCAGTAACACTTTTAAATTCTACCAGAATAGCTCAATTCACAGGTGTTACCAGAGAAATGCCCATTTGTATTCTGAATATTTAGTAAGCAAGCATCAAGACTTCGTGGTTTTTATACCTAGCTATCTATTTTTAATAGGACTGCATACCTACAACTTAACTAAAAGATCTAAATATAATGTTAATGTGATTTAAAAATATGCACTGCATCTTTTAAGTTGACATTGCAATCAAAACCAAATAAGATCCAGCTATATGGTGATGCTGTGGTAAAATGGCATTTTTACCAGTCAAGTTTAATTCTTATTCCAAGTGGCAGATTTCTGTAAGAACAGTGAAAACTGTTCAGCCATCGAAACCTGGAAGATATAATTGAGGGTGCACTTAATTGCTTCCCAAAAGTGGGATATCACATCCTCTGGATAAATGTTATTTTGTGATAAACACACTGTTATCTTCCTGCGGCTAATCTATTAAAAGTAATAATTCCACAATAAAATTTAATTCACATGTAATTTTAACAGGAAAACAATGCCACGTACACTGTACAAGGTGGTTATGCAGATCCACGTGTCCGTACCCTCTAAAGCTCTCGTAGATGCCACCTTTAGCTTGGATGCAGAGCTCTGGGGCAGGACAGGGCACCCGTTAGGATGGCTTTGGGGGGGGAAGGTCCTGGCCCACTCCTTGGCCCCACACATCACCCAACGCTCGGTGCTGAGCTCCAGCTGCTCCACAGGCACGGTGCAGTCACGGTAGCGCGTGTGCCTGGAAAGACATCCCCCCCTCCATGGCATTCCCAGTATTGTGGCCCAGCTCAACTCTCGTGTAACAAAGAATTTCACAGGAAAAAAAATGAACCCACTCATGGTTTTTTTTTCTGACCTCTGTTTAATTAACTAAGGTCCCTTTGGTGCTGCTGCAGTAAACCACATCTGATGTGTTCCTAACACAAGACGTGAGCACTTACCATACAGCGGAAGGATGGACCCCTTGTCAATGAACCTGGGTTTTTCTTTAAAACTATTGTTCCACAAGTTACCTATAAATCCACTATGTTAAAAAGGTACTTTGTTTGCTCCACAAAATAATAGCTCCTGATTAGCCTTCCCCAAGCTGTTTTACAGCTGCCTGCTGTGGGCCCTTGGGCCAGACAGTCCCACTCTCTTCACTCTCACCACAAGCAGAGGCCACTTGTGACCCGTAAAAAAGGTACTTTGTTTGCTCTGCAAAATAATAGCTCCTGATTAGCCTTCCCCAAGCTGTTTTACAGCTGCCTGCTGTGGGCCCTTGGGCCAGACAGTCCCACTCTCTTCACTCTCACCACAAGCAGAGGCCACTTGTGACCCTCTGGCCCTCCCCGCTGGCAGGAAAAGCTCATTCTGCTCACATTTCACTTCCATAAGTGGGAAAAGGCTTGACCCTGCTAGATCCTTCCCATCCATTCCTCGACTCCAGCCAGTATCCTGCTCTCAGGGTAAATGCTACCAACTAACACTTCAGAAGAAAAAAGAATTAAAAAAAAAAATAAAAAAATTCCAGAAATTGAGATTGCTCAGAAGTTTCTTCCAGTGGAATGTTTTGCTGTCAGACGAGTTTTAAAAGACACAGGAATTTCCTGTGGAGCAGAATTTGCGGTTCCTGACGATCAGCCCTACTGGCCCTGTTCTGACCAACTCCCTTTGGATCTGGTTCCTAAAATTCTTTACACAGAGAGGTTTTCCTGAGAATTCTTTAGAAACTGGACGTTTTCCATCAGGGTTTTTGATTCTGTCACCATAATAGCCAGTTCCTCAATTTCTGTATTTGGCAGGCGAAGCCACCTCAGTCCTGTCATTAGTTTTCCGTCACCTAATCAACAGCTTGTCAAGATGCAGGCTCTTAATTGGTGGTAGGGACTTCAAGAAACCTCTGCATTTCGGGAGCAAAATCAAAATAGGGTGTTTTTTTTCTGTAGTTCAGAAAATTTGTTTCCCATGGGACTTTTTTATCTTCCTGGGCTAGACTAACAGAGGAACTGAGACACCTAACTTTTAATGACTAAATAAAAGTAAAATAGATCACCAAAAAACTGTCACTGGCAGCTAGAGAGAGGCCAAGACTCCCAAGTCTCTAGTGTGAACGTTCCCCAGCTGCCAAAAGCTTGCATGGTTCAAAGCTTGCTCTTGGCACTGCCAAATGACCAGGGACTACCTCTTCCCAAGTCATCTGCCAATTCATGACAGGCCAAAATCTCAAAGAAATCCCTTAGCTCTTGCGGCTCTTTCTAGAAACCTCAAAAAGAAAGGCTATTTACCTCCAACTCCTCCGAGATCTGCTGTCTGTACATATGTTGACATTGAATTTACTGTGCAAACACTGAAGGCCAGACAACTTCCACCCCAACAGAACTCACAAAAGTCCACATACCTTGCCTCCTCTTGCTCTGTTCTTGCAGAGGGTGGTCCACTTGTTGTGACAAGTTGCACCGCGATAACACACTCAAATCAGTTATCTTGCTCCTGCAGTATCACAGCCAAGGCCCTCAAATCTTCTCGTTATAGACCCAGCAACGCAAGGGCACTTCTTAACTTCAAAGGAAAAAGCACCTGCAACACCCAATAATGCAATTAGTATTGTCAATCAAGTGAAATCTGAAATCTTACACCATCCCAAAGAAGGATTCAACTTCAATTCTGATGGTAGCCTTGTTTCCCCTTTTCTTCCTGTCAATAAATAGGACAGCCACCGAAGAAAGCTACCTTCAAGGAAAGACCCACCAAAGCTCTTTGAAAAATCACCTGGGAAGAGGGGAGAACATGGAGAAGCCTCCCACAGGTGGGCACAGGTCGGAGACAGCTTCTAAGTGTTCTGGAACTGCAGGGAAGAAAGTCTGACCCTTGTTCAAGCCCCGTAGACAATGTGGGACACCAGGCAGAGACAGCCCGAGATGGGGCACATCACCCACTTGCCCATGCTGATGTATCTCCTGCTGTTCCTGATAACAAGCACGGTTTCTCTTACCAATGGACAATAAGGCACGTGCCAGACCCCATCCAGTCTTCAGGTCATTACAGGAAGGACCTGGGACTCGGGTGGTAACACCTGAGATTGGCAATAAAACTCTCCGGGAACGGAGAGGCAGGAGTTTGAGGCACTAATCAAAGAGCTGTAGGAGGACCCGAAACCAACACTTTCTCACCGGCCAGCTCAGTATGGCTGTGCCCTGACAGAGCCTGAGGGTTATTTTGGACATGAGAGGTGTCAAAAAATAGATTAATGCAGCCTAACAAGGAAATGGGGAATGCATCCACCACGGTTCACAGGCTGGCCCTGAAGCAAAACAGCGGCTATTTCTTAATTTATAAGGCATGGCAGTTAACCTCAAGGTACTCCCAGCTCAAAATATGGTTCTTTTTTCCTGTTTATGATCAAACAGGACAGCGTAATTCAAACCCACGTCCTGGAAAGGTGAAGAGCAGGCAGCCACACCAGCTGCTGAGGGCACCTGCTTCCAACGACCTACCCTCTTCCTTGCACAAATAATGGCAGAAGACAAACACCTTACTTAAGTAATTATCCACCCTCATCCCCTTACTGCACATCTTACCTGCTCTGAGCTACCACTATCGTATGTCCCCTCAACTACACAGGATTTCTTTTACTCAAAACATGTAATAATGCAAACAGAAAACACTACAGCACAGTGACTTTTTTTTTAACCCTTTAAAAGCAGTATTATTTTTTTTTTCATGAAGAAACTGCAGACAACCCATGTCAGCAGCCAAATTAAAACAAACAAGTCTTTCTGAACCAGAGGTGCTCTTTCTAGAGACTGGGGCTCACTCATTAACTCCAGAGTTAATGGACTGCAGATTTTTCAGCTTTTGAGAAATACAATTTGACCGTTTGTAGAGGAAGACTGATTTTTATTTATATGCATCTATAAATAAAGACTTCATACCGTGACACCAGCCACTCGGATGAGAGAAGTTCAGCATCTTTTGCAGAGAAAGGGTCAGGATTTGGGCCAAGGGACTATAGCGTGGATCCTTTTCAAAGTCCAACTGAAAAATCCATTTTCCTTTATCACATCTAACGCTGGTGAAGGTGGCTGCATCTGGCAGGTGCCTCTTACTGCCAGGATTGCAACCTGCCCTCTCAGGCTAGAGAGAGGTCTGTCAGCCTTTGACAAATGAGTCAGAGGACAGGGATGCAGAGATACCGGAATGAAAGAGAAGAGCTTTGCAAAAGTGGGATTTTGCCCTCAGGAATTAAAAGTAGCATGAATTTCACACCGGCTCTAGCAACTTCACATCTACAGACAGAAGCAAGGAAAAGGGGAACAATACACAGTGCAATTCACTGCCAGAAAGACTGCAGGAATGCACCTTCATGAGAATCTCAAAGTATGAGCGGAAGGAAAACTTGAGGGACAGATAGTTTTAGCAAGGCCAAACCATGTAAACAGAAGATATCAAGGGAAAAATAAGACAGGGGCGGGGAGGCGCTGCGGGAGGGAGAAACCAAAGTGGATTTGAGTCTGTTGGGGCGACAGAACCCAGGTTTCCTGACCAACAACAATGCCTTGAACTACTTAACTACAAACAAAAAAAAAGTTATGCCCTTAAAGTCATTTTCCCAACAGCTGGGAGTCCTCATCTTGCCAGCCCTGCATCTTCTCTCCTCCAGCTGCAAAACCTTTTATAACCTCAGTAGTTCTTGCCCATCACAAAGCAGTGAAAAAGCCCTGGTCAAAACCAAGTCAGAAATGCAGAACCCAGAAGGGAATGAGCCCCGAGGCAGTTGGTTTAGGGCTCTGCTCACCATTTTCTTCGGCACATTTTCCCTGGTTCTGGGTAGTCCAATATGCTTCTGAAGGAGTGTGGACATACTAAGGAGGGGGGGAAAAAAGATGGTAACAACTGGTTGTTCCTTTTACCTGTACAGGTAAAAGGTTGTTGTACCTTAGCTGTAAATCTGAGTACGACACGCAGTGCACCACATCAATGCCAAACAAGTGCAGGCAGACAGACAGCATGCTGCTTGCCCTGACCAAGCCATGGAGCAGCAGAGAAAAAAGTAAGGCCCCCTGACAAGACATAAGAATGCTAAAATCAGTTGTAAATAGGATTGCAGTTTTAAGGAGGTCTAAACTCTCCTAGTTCCATAAAAAAAAATATCACTACTACCTAGACAGAGTAAGACTACCCATAGATCCCAAACAGCCCTACAGCAGATGCAGATTTCAGCTGGTAATGTTAGGATTTTTAAGGAGCAGCGCGGTGCAAGAAGGCTGTGCAAGGGGCAAAAAGGCAAGAAGGCCAGGATCTAAAAAAACCAAAACAAACCACAGCAAAAAAAAACAACACAGCAAACCAAATCCCTCCCCAGGGATCAAACTAAATCAGCTCAAATTGAATCTCTGATAGGGTCAACACAGTAGCTATATCTTGGTGTATTCTTAGGAAGAGATAAAGAAGTTCTGAGGAAGTACAACTCTTCCCCCTCTGAACCACCCAGGAACATAAACCTTGCAGGAGGCAATCTAACCACCAATGCCATCTAATCACCAGTGCCATGACTGCTTTGCTGCTAGTCCAGCAGATCTGGTGATGGATCACAGAATCTATGGGTTGTTTCTTGTCATGCTCGGTGTTATAACACTGTAGGTTTTGACAGGTTTGTAGGAGGAAGGTTGGGAACTGACAGCAACTCCCCTAGCTCTTGGGAAGGATTCACACCAAGAGGAACCACTAAACCATCTGACGCCAGAAAACGCAAACAGCACAGACCTTGAAACCTCCTTCTCTGCCACAAGGACTTGAGCTTTGCACTTGAGTGCCCCAGTGTTGAGACCAGGAGCATGAACTGAGAGACTCTCTAAAGAGATCTCTCTAAAGAGGTCATTTGTCTCTTTTGGGGGATGCTTTACTCAGGTCTCTCTGGAGTTCCCCGGTAGGGAAGGCAGAGGTACTCAATGCTGAAATTATGTAGCCATCAGCATTTACCATTTGGCATCAATCACAAGTGATTTTTTTTTTTCCTCTCTCACTGAAAATACAGTTTTTCCTATGTGGGACTGTTTAACTATGTCTGACTGACTTGATCACCAGGAAGAATGAAAGCAGGATGCCTGCTCAAGTACCGAAACATCATTCAGAAACACTGACTAACATTTACAGTTCCACCTCTGATCAGTTATTTAACCAAACTCAATTGTGGTTTAAAAAAAACCAACAACAACAAACCCAAAACAAAACAAACTCAACCCTCAAAAAATCTGAACCCACTTGAAAAATTGTTAGAGAGAAATTAGTAAAAAAAACAACCCTAAAAACACTACCAAAAAACTCACCTAATCTCAGTACAAACAACAAAACAGATAGAGGAAGGGAACAACTACATTGTTTTTGCAAAGCAGTAACTATTATGACTGGTACCTCTGAGAATTAAACAGAGCAAGCTCTCCAGTGTTTTGACCTCCAGAAGGTCATGTTCACAAGTCAGTGACCGTAAGAGCCAAGCTGGCATTCCCAGTGCCCACAACAATAGATCCAATTACTTCAACCAACAAGCATTAAAAAGCAAATGCAGCACATAAAGCTCCTATTGCTTTGTTAATTCAAATACATATATCTGCAGATATGAAGACGAGAGAACAGCACCCTTGCCATTTCTGTATGCTATCCATGCTCTCGTTTCTTAACTTCCCTTACACATTTTGTTTTCCACTTTTGTTTTCCTCCCTGGGGTTTGCCTGTTTGGAAACACTTCACCCAAACTCAAACCAAAACAGAGCTGAAAAATTTGTTTTGTCAACGTCGTTCTTCCCACCCATTATTCACTGTAATTTTTCAGACTTGGCTGAGAGGAAATACCATTTTGTTCTTCTTTCAATTGCAGATGCATAGATCTAGGTGCTCAGTAAAAAAAAACCAAAAAACCTCAAGCTTCATACTTACTACTCAGTGACTATTTCAAATTTGCTGAGCAACTTAGGAGTTCAAATAATTCATTTAGAGGGAAAAAAAGAAACAGAAATCATCAGCAAGTACACTGCTGAAGCAAGTATGTTCAAAGTGGATCAATAACATTTTATAAAAGGCAGATTTAAAAAAACCAACCTACAAAATCCAGCAATGCCTACCAGGTACCCCAGCCCCAGGGATATTTGAGGAATGGCTGGGACCAAATATCAACGAAAACCCCTTCACAAGTATTCAGCATCCTCCCCTCTGTCTCTCTAGGTGTGGATGGGGTTTGCCTTCTTCCCTGGAAGGCCTAAAGGCCATCATCAAATCTGGCACCTCCGTGGGGCTCCACGCTTGCACCTCAGGTCCTGCACTGCCCGGGTATGCTAGTGCTGGCTCTGCCTCACACAACACAGGGAAAACGCTGACACCAAAATCCTCTATCACCTCTATGTTCTCCCCAGGCACACAGAGCTTCTGCTCAATGGCTCCAAAGTGCCCCAAACAGGCACCGGTCACTGCAGAGGACATGTACTGATCTGAAAGGTGAGTTGAATGTGCAGTTTAATGTGACTGGTAAAGGGGAGGTTATTTATGCCTACTTTGTATATGGCCCTATTTACTTTAAATAAAGTCGTGTTAGAAGAGCCCAAACAAAAATACCTATCAATAGTACAGTAGACAAAACTAACTGCGGAAGTGATACCGCCCCAGCAAAATGCGATGTAGCCGGTTTTGCAAGGTTGCTAATTATGTATTATGAAGGACATTATACAGCGACCTATTAATACATCTAGAGCCCTCTGTTGCCCTATTATCAATAACAAACGGGAACCTTCTGTGCTATTTTGGGAAATGACCTTTCTCCACAGCATTGTAGTGTAGCACGAGCCAGGAACCTCCCGAGCTGTAACTCCAGCTCCACCAGGGACTTGCTGGGTGATGAGGGAAAGTCGCTTTGCCTTCTTTTTTTTTTGCCTACCTCTCAGCTCGGCCGAGTGCTTCACTCAGTTCAAATATTTGAGCAGAGCTTTGAGGATGCAGAACACCAGATCAGTGTGAGACACGGCTGCAGCTGCTCGAGGACTTTAACACGGCAGCAATTCCGCTGCGGTGGGAAGAACACACTGCACAGAATACAAGGTTCCCTTTTCACAAGTGAGAATTTACAGCCCCTAGGTTTAGGCTGCAGGTCACCACCTAGTAACATTTAACTCGCCAGTGATTTCAGCTATAGAGTTTCTCCAACACACAAAGAGAGAAAAGCTCAGTGCTCGTTCCCCTCCTCCACGCCAGCAGAATTTGGGGTAATGGTAACAACTCACATAATGGCAAAGGATACACCTAAAACAACAGCACGCAGAGACCATAGGATGAAAATTACTGGGACAAGCAGAACGCTCAGCAGATACTCAGTTTATGCAGTCTGGTACATTTCAAAGGTCAAAAAAAATAGCTGGGTTATAGGAAGTTAGAGAGATTAAAAAAATAGAGCAGAGACTGTAACAACACCAGCTCTTTCTCTAAATAAATAAAAGTCACGACTACATGAAGTCATTCTGAAAACATGAATTATTTAATTTGCTTTGGCGGAATATTCCCAGGCTTAACCCCCTCAAATTTTGGTAAAAGGTGGGAAAAAAATCTGATCCATTTACAAACTACAGGAATGTGCATAAGCACACAATAAAACTATAAGAAAGCTATACTCCCAACTTAGAAAAATCCGATCACTTAACTCTTTTCCAAGGGGCAGAGGCCAACACCTCACTTGATTTTCAATGTCTCACTTTTCTACAGAAGAAAGGGCTAGATACTGGTACAGTATCCCAGAGTTGTCTAATAACCACATAATTTCACCAACACTTTCCAAATAAAACTTACTTCGTGGCTTGAGACCCGTCCCGCTGGAGGAAATTCCACTTCCATTCCTTTGTAATTGACAGCACAACTCAAATTCCTAGATCTGCATCCTCAGTTCTTCAGAAATGAAAATAATTTAACAGCGTGGAGGATTTAACCTGCAAACCACAATACCACACCCATATTTCTGTGAGGAAGTTCCCGGGGTGAACACTGTTCTTCCACCACGATGATTCTCAAATGCCCACAAAAAATCCTTAGCTATTACTTAAAAGCACTTTTACAGACAGACAGCAATATATTTAACACAGATGTTTAAAGCGTGACATGATTCAAGTTTTATAAGAATTAAAGTATAGCAGTTACTGAAATCCATGTTTGAATTTAATATTTAGTAGTCCCTACTGACAGATTGCATTTAGTGACCTTAATTAACAGTGCCCAGAGACAGCTCACCCATGTTCTCCAGATTGAACTATGGCAAAATTTCAGACCTGGGCTATGGATCCCCAGGCAAACGGAAAAAAAAGGACAGGAATATGCATCACTTAGTAAAATGGTTGGTTATAACACTTTGGAAACAAGGAGGGGGCGTTTCCTCTCCTGGGCAGAAAGCTTTGACTGGTGGGGAACCAGTGAAAGTGAACACACAGGCCCTGATAGTCATTTTTCCTTCCACAACCTATTCATGCAACATTTTGGAGCTCCTTTTCTTTCGCCTAACAACTTCATGAAAAAAGTTGACATCTCATCAGTAGCCCAAGATCAGCAGGTCAAGAAATTAGGCAGCTGCCAAGGAAGCCTTTTACCAGTTTAGTAAAGCATACTCTCAGCTTTAGGGGCAAAGGCACCCCCTAAGGTAGTTTGACCCCCCTGGAGGGGCTGGGGACCTGGGAGGGTGATGAGGAGAGCGAGGAAGGGCTGAGCGCTGCTGCACAGCGCCATCTAAGGGCGCTCTGTAAGGACTGCAGCGAGAGGCCAGGACTGCTCGCTGTCGCTGCTCCCCCAAAAATCATCTAGAAAATGAAGTTACTGGGAAGCTGGCTGAGGAATGCTATTCAGAACAAAAAGATTTACCTTTGGCACTTGTAGCAATTTGTTTCTCTCCGTCGCAATTTCTTGGGATGCAAACTACAAACACTCTAGATTAAGCACAGAAAATTGTACGGCTTTTAGATTGAGAAACTAAAAAACAAGAGTAGCCTTAATACTATCCGGCTTGTGCAATATTTAAATATCTATTTCAGTTTTTCAATGCAAAATCATTTTTCTCCCTAAGTTATACAAGCCTTGTTTGTAAAAACCTTGTCTTTTGGGGTGATTTTGTGATCCAATGTACACGAGGAAACTCCACACTAACCCAAGGATCCACGTAGTCCAACCTCAATCTCAAGAAGCAGCCAATAAAGAAAATAAAAAAAAGAAACCAAAACCATTCAAATTTCCCACAGAAACATCCTTGCCCTTCAGATGCTCACTAAGGGATAGATGTTCAAAATGTTAAATGAGAGCCATCCAGACTAGGCTCACTTACAGGATCTGTGCTTGTCTCCAGAGCAATGTTTTCTAAGATGAAAGAGCTGGCAGTGGACCAAACGAGATTATTTTAATTATTCCCGTTTCCCTCTGAAATTTCCTGTGTCTCATTGCATGTGAGATTTACTACCCCCAAAACAGAAAATTGACTCACCTAATGGGACAAAGCTCAGGTGACCTGTATTCTAGGACCCCTATTCAATCATGTTTAGGCACGTGCTCAAATGGTGTCCTTTCCTGATATCAGGGTATGGAGAAATGTTTCTAATTAGCATTTCTAATATGAGCAACTGTACCTCAAGGAACTGTGATGGGTGGGAAGGGGTGTGTGGAGCAGTGTCTGCAGCTGAGCTGAAAGCCACGTGCATCCTGCAAGACATGAAACTGGGACTTCCCTGTTCCACACACCATGATTCAGAACAACTGATTAATTTTGGTACAGGAATAAAATACTTTTAGCTGTGGTACAGTCTGCCCTGTTGTTGCGAGTGTAGAAATGACAGCACTAAAGAGTCTTACTGTAAAGACACTTTTTCACTTATAAGAGAATGACGTACTCTAAAGGATAGCTAAAGGGAGAGGTGAAGAATAACATATTGTAACTATCTAAAGTTTGAAACATTAATTTTTAAATCTACTCGGGTTCTATTGCCACTGCACACAGAAATAACCAGTCAGGTATTCTGCATCACACCACTCATAAACAACAAAAAAAGTTCTTTGCTTTTACTTAAACTGTTTTTAAAAGCTTATTGATTTTGACTTAAGTTCCTCCTTCTCCTGTAAATCAGAAGTTAAGAACGTGACTTCAGCTACTTGTTTTGAATCTGGCAGGTATCAAATATTAGCAGCTGTTGTTCCCTGCAGACAGACAAATCGTATTCACACCTCAAAAAAGAAATCCTGTTTTGGTCAGCCAAATTTGCTCAGAAAGCAAGGGCATGGAAAGCCATCCCTCTTAGTCTGATCGCAGTCAGGATTTCCAGGCAGATCACTTGGTTAAGATTTGTGCATTATTTTTTTTAAATGGCAATATTTGTAACGTAATTCATATTCCAGTTTGCTGTTTATTTTACTTGATTGAGCTGGATTTGTGCATTAAAGATAATTTTTTTTTTAAATGGCAATATTTGCCATTTAAAAAATAAACAGTTTGCTGTTTATTTTACTTGATTGAGCTCTGCCAGATACCACACACTTACCATGCTTTCGATGTGACACACAGGACAGAAACCATTTCCTCACGTGGCTGTCATTTCTGGAAGGAGTATCTGATCTCAATTGTGCGATTACAGCAATATTAGTCCTCTCTGTGAATTTTATGAGACTGCAGAGTTTCTCTTTGAACTTCAGAAGAGAAGGGACACCAGAGTGTAACAGACTTGTGAAACACATGCTGACCTTTTAATATGTTGACCCGCATTGCTGTTAACAGCTATCAACGGATCCACAAGTGTGGACAGGGGGGAGAAAGGACAGGAGAAGGGGTGGAAAGGAGAAAACCAGCAGGCTGACAAGGCATTATTTTTCACATAAAGTCCACAGGCTTACAAATTTCTCAGGAAATTTGGCAGAAAAAGTATAAATACTTAGCTGTTTCTTACTTAGATCTAGAAGTAAAAACCGAGTATTTGAGTAACAGTAAAAGCTCCGAGTCTAAGCTTCTGGCATCACTCTGCCAGATACCACACACTTACCATGCTTTCGACGTGGCACACAGGGCAGAAACCATTTCCTCACGTGGCTGTCATTTCTGGAAGGAGTATCTGATCTCAATTGTGCGATTACAGCAATATTAGTCCTCTCTGTGAATTTTATGAGACTGCAGAGTTTCTCTTTGAACTTCAGAAGAGAAGGGACACCAGAGTGTAACAGACTTGTGAAACACATGCTGACCTTTTAATATGTTGACCCGCATTGCTGTTAACAGCTATCAACGGATCCACAAGTGTGGACAGGGGGGAGAAAGGACAGGAGAAGGGGTGGAAAGGAGAAAACCAGCAGACTGACAAGGCATTATTTTTCACATAAAGTCCACAGGCTTACAAATTTCTCAGGAAATTTGGCAGAAAAAGTATAAATACTTAGCTGTTTCTTACTTAGATCTAGTTACAGGCTTACAAATTTCTCAGGAAATTCGGCAGAAAAAGTATACAAATACTTAGCTGTTTCTTACTTAGATCTAGAAGTAAAAACCGAGTATTTGAGTAACAGTAAAAGCTCCGAGTCTAAGCTTCTGGCATCATAAGGCACATTACTTGTTGCGGTTTGTGATGTCACTAAAGATCCTTTGTCCAGTTGGACTAACGATTTACAGTTCAGAAGGAAGGTGAAACAAACAACTTAACTCTTTGTGCTTATTCTACAGGCTTTGCCAGGTTTGATCAGATTAAAAAAAAAATTTAAAAGGAGAGGGGGACTCTCTGTATATCTACATTCAGTGCAGAACCATAAACATTTTCAAATATACATTCAATATCCCTTCTAGTTCTGTTTGTGAAACCTCTCAAGGAAATTCTTAGCACCCTAATTTCCCTTTCCTCCATGGATAATTCTGCCTACTCCAAAATACCGGGAAAGCTCCTCTAAGAATAATCCTTACTGTGATGGCTGAAGTCTGCTTCTCCTGCCACGAGAGGAAGGTCTGACATCATCACAGCCTGGGAACCAGCTCAGCTCCTTTTCCGCACAAACAGCAGGATATGTTTTAGCACAGTTGGCTTGTCTCTAAACTTCCCATCCTCCCCACCTCTCTAGGACAGTGCCTGCTTTCTTCTAAGGCTTGATGAGAGTGAGAAAGAAGACTAAAGGGCATAAGTAACGACGGGGTCAAGAAGGGACAGTTTGCCACAGGTGCTGCTAACAGACACTGAACAACAGTTTTGCACGACTTCAGAAATCCTTGTCTTCTGCTCGTGAGCTCTGTCCAAGCCTGGGTTCACCGAGGTTACAGGAAAAGAAAAGGTTGTACTTTTGTTGATCAACGCTGCTAAGCAACAAATCGTAAAAACTAACATTACTCTCGTCTTCCGCTGGTTGCAATTAGAAAATTACAAGCAGGATCTTTGTGTCATGGATTCGGGGCTGACAGATACCTTTAGCAGCATGACTTTGTAATGCCACAAGCCACGCAGACAATTAGAGAATCTTCTCACTATATATATATTACGCATCCCCAGCCACTGCAGCTCAGTCATCTGAAGTTAGAATCACTTTTAGTTTAAGATCTTTAGGTTGTAACGGTCACTTTCAATAGAAGAAACAAAGTAAAAATATTGTTAAATATTCATAAAGTTAGTCGGGGTTTAAAAATATTGTTAAACCCCGACTAACTTTATGAATATTTAAGTCATTTAAAGAGGTGTACAACTAAACTAAAGCTTTTTTACGCTACTCTACCAGTGAAAGAGATCTGTCATTTAAAGAGGTTTATAACTAAACTAAAGCTCTTTTACGCTACTCTACCAGTGAAAGAGATCTAAACATAAGAGAAAATGAAGACGTAGTAACTAACATACAGCAGAAACTCACTTTGCCACAGTATTTTAAAGAAAAAAGACAGGAATCTCATCACATATTCTGAAAAGTGAAGATTTTGACTCATTACAGTAACAATTATTTACTCAGGCTACAAGGACTTCTAGCTTTTCCCCACTTAGAGCACAATTACAAACAAAACCACCTAGTTCCAAAAGGCAAGTGTCTGCATTAGACTAGTCCCCCACCAGATACAAATCAAAAAGATAGAAAAGGGAATTGAATTAATCATTTTTGTAAACCTCACACAGCAAACACCGTGGATCACACCAGTTTCTCTGTCTTGCCAGTGAATTGCCTATGATAATTCTTATCTCCCATGGGAGAAAACAAAAGAAAAACAGACATTCTTCATAACACAGACTACCATGAATGTCACCTCCTCTTTTCCTGGTTTGTTCATGAGCTGACCCAAACCTTGGTATGGCAGTAGGGATCCAAATACGCCTATCATACTTCCATTCTGAACATGTACTGCAATTCCTTATGAGTTTTTAGTTTTGAAATTTTTATTCTCAATCCGCAAGTTGTGTTAATGTTCTAATACGGGGTGAGGAGGGGTTATTTTTAAATAAACTGTAAGGAGTATGACCATGGAGTATCTAAGCTAGGTTTTGGAAGAGGAACCCTGCTGCTAGTCAACCTATTATACTGTGGATTGCCCAAATCATGAGTTCCAGGGGAACACACTGATTTCTCTTTAAATACATGTTTTATCAACTTCTGTTTAATTGTTCTTCAAACGGAATCTGTTTTAGAACAGTCCAGGAGGAATAGTTAAGGAAGGACTAAGCTCTGTAAAAATGTTTCTCATTTTAACTCATGGATGTTACTTCTTGAATGTGCATCCAAATGGGGGAGCAACAAAGCACTCTGAACAAGGAAAAGTAAACGGGAAATAACTATGTTTACACCAGTCTCCAGCACAGAGCAAGTCAATAATTGAGTCTTGCCACATTAAGAAAAAACTAGGAAGGGAACTGCATTGGGTTGGAATAAAAACCAAAACCAAACCAACCCAAACCCAGCTCATTAGTATCCTTTAGCTCAATCCCCATCCCCAAAAATCTCAAGACAAATCTCAAGACTCACAAATAGACAGCCAA
Source organism: Calidris pugnax (assembly GCF_001431845.1). NCBI lineage: Eukaryota > Metazoa > Chordata > Aves > Charadriiformes > Scolopacidae > Calidris > Calidris pugnax. The sequence goes on from NW_015090920.1 coordinate 4,785,713, forward strand.
CACACTGCAGATTTCACAAATAAAGAAACATAAAGCCCGAACAAGCATGCATAACTGGAATTAACGCACTTACAAAAGGCAAGGGCAGATTAGAAAGTGTCTGCTACTACTTAAAGCAGGACATTACAACAGAACAGTAGTCAAGAAGGGGTCAGCTGGGTCCTGCCACTGAAAACAGAGAGATTAGATATGAAAGGAGTAAGTCATACTGAGAGCATGAACTTGCTAAGAGCATTTTTTCAACCTTAAGTAACATGGCCGTAAATATATATGGGGCTTGGAGTAAAGACTACTGAACTGTAACCCTTATATTCTACTGACCTGTTTGAGAGGCTGGGTAAATCACTTTCTCTCACCACACTTGTTTTTCCAGCTGTGAAGCACCAGCAACATCTATTACACAGGGACCTGGGGAAAAGCTTCACACTTAAATCCAACTGCAAGACTATGTAGGACCCAAGAGTTTGTGTACCTGAAAAGTTTGTTCCTTACCTCCCGTATCAATTTGTCTAACCGTTTATCATACCTCTAGCTACAAACTTAATCTTGCTATTATTTTCTCATAAAGTTGTATTATTTTCTCATAATGTTCTGCAGCAGCTGTGGTTTTAAATGTTAACAGGAGAGTAACTTGACAGCTCTAGAAACTAGGAATATGTCAACATCCTACTCAACAGATTTGTTTACTATCTTTTTTCAGAAGCCTGTTTTACCTGAATGACAATGTTTTAATGCATTTTACCCCCCTTAATCCCACAGAGCTAGGAACGATGAGCTGGAAATGATCTTCCCCATCTTGGGAAATACTGAATTGTTTACTAAATTGTAGCCTACCAGCTAAAGCTACACAGCCCTTCTGAAGACAATGCTTTTCCCCAGCCCATGAGGCCATAAACAAAATTGCACAATTAATTGAATGGCGGTTGACTCCAAAACGTGTCACAGCAAAATTCTACAAGCTATAAAACAAAGAAGTTGGTTTTCACACATATGGCTTGGGTCATAGCCTGCACAGTACAGCTTTTCAGTTTGATGGGGAATCACTGAAAACCAAAGCTGGTACCCTTGTCTATTGCTATTTCCAAAGACCCTTCTCAGTATAAGGATATTTCTCTGTCCACTGAAGCATGAGGCACAAACGAATCCGTAATTTTCATTCAGTGCTCTACTTTAAGAAGAAAATGCAGTTGAATGAAAAGCAGAAGTTGCTTAAGCCATTGTAGTGTCTTCTTCTAAGAGTTCATTAGTAAACTAATGATACTTTAAAAGAAGCAACAAAACAAGAAAATAATGATTGCCCATGGCTTGACTGGAGGGACAGATTTGCATCCAGAAAACATCCCAAAACAGTGATAAAACATATTCTGCTTGAGCAACTGTCAGTTAAACAAAATTGCAGGTTCTATTCCGCTTGCTTGACAGGTCACGTACAACAGACAAAGGAAACAGCAGCCCCTGACAAAAGCAATGAGAATAATAAGGGTTTGATCTAACACATATGCACAAATGAGGCCCCCTTAAAAACTGTCACCTGAAGCAAACAGACTATCAAAAAGTTGAGAACTCACCAGTTAAAATGTGGCTCCTCTCATTAAATCATTTTCCACCTGACTGTGATTTCTTCTACTAGGTACCATCATTTCTTCTACTAGGTACCATCAAAATACAGTTAATTTTTAAAGCTGAAAGGATAGAAGATATCGCTTTTGGTTTGGGGCACTTTCTGTCTTGTTCAACAGAGACCATTTCTAAATAGAAAAGAAACTGTAAATGCTACATTTTTTTTTTTGCAACAACTCAGCATGGTCCTAACGAAGTCGCTGTCCTGCCACTCCCTAACATTCTTTCTTTGAAGGAACATATGTCTACACAACTGGTTGCAGCAATCCCAAATTACTCATTTGGGATGCAAAGTCTAAGAAATAGGAATAAGGGGGTAAGAGCACTGAAGCTCTGACAATTTATGTGGCAGAAACCAGCTACAGCGATGCAAAATTTCTTAACAAATAAATGCCTCAGCTGTATGTCCCACAGAACACAGTGCTCTTTGTTAATATTTCCCTGCAAATACACATGGGGATCATTGCTTTTAATTATCAAGTATTTTTATTTTGCCTTGCAGTTTGCCGTATACTTTCTGGTCATGCTTCACATTTTTGAAGTAAAAATATATGGACAATCACACAGCCACCAATGGGAAAAATGACTGAAATGCTAGCACTGAGGATGGAAGTTTCTTCTGCATTGTTTAATTTGTGTCACTTTGACAAACCAAAGGGTAAAAAATCCTCAGTATTTTCAACAATCAGTCATCTTTTCTGATAGTTGCCAAATTATACCTACACAGAAATCAAAGCTGTGAAGCACAGAAGTTCAGCAGGAAAAAGTAAATTTAGTTGGGAACACACCGTAACAACTGGCATGAGGGGAAGAGAGGAGAAAAAAGAAAATCACTCCGGTGAAAAAACAAAGGGAGAGAGTATCAAAGTCAACCAATTCATTGCTACCCTGGAATTGTCTCAAAAATTCAGACTGAGGCTGCCAGAACTCAAACGTATCTATATCTTAAAAAGCCAAACAAGTGAAACTGAACTAAACTAAAAATTAAAGACACCATACCTTTTATGTATGTGTTCAGAAAATCAAGACTATAAAAATCATCAGTTCTAATGCCTTTTTTTTTTAAGTCAATTCATGTAAACAACAATAGACTCACAAATCCTTATGCTATTTTACTGGTTTTCTGTCAGGTCTCCAAAAATCAGCATTATTCCACTTTTCTCTTTTCTCATATTTAGTAGGTACCAGATGAGCTCTGCTTTCTTGATGATGGCTTAGGAAAATGCTTCCTCCAGATTTGCTCTCAAGGGAAATAAAAAACGTACTTCTGGTTGTAAGCAGTCATGTCTTCTAAAAGAGAGGAAAAAAAAAACCCAAACCCAAACACAACTGGGGCTTTTGTTTGAACCCCAAAAACTTAAGTCAGATAAAAAAACCTCAAACCATTCTTACTAGAGATTCATTACGCTAGTATAAAGATATTTGCTACTATAACACCATGGATGACATTTGTTCCATTTGATGCCTGCATTTAAAAAAAGGCTAACTAAATTTTGGTTTTGTATTAAAACATCTATTTAGAAACTGAGATGGTTAAAATTCCATTCTCCTAGTGTACAGTAACTAACTATACCTTCCTAACAGGGACCAAACACCACTAAATTCTATTTATATCCATATAATTTATTTAAACTAAGACTGTGGTCAGGTGCTGCCAGGGGTTCCAATGTTCTTGCTGTCACTCAAGGTGAGGAAAGAAAAAGCAATCCATACTGGCAACAGCTGATACTATATTAGAACCAAAAGCACCAGCGTAAACTGCTCTAAGATGGTCCCATAATTGGAACAAAACTCTACCACCACAAACCTTTCTGTCTCACCATCCCAAAACCAGTCACATTTCAAGACAGGCGTATATTTTTGACCAACAGGTCTACAGCATGTACAAATAGAAGACTTGGAAATATACCTTTTTCAATACAGTCTTTAGTAATCTGAGGAAGTGTTTGCATTCATCATGATCTTTGCACATACAGTATTTTTCTGCAGAGTAGTGGATAGATATTCTATCAATGTCTGCTGTAGTAAAACATTTGAATCCACACATTGAAGAACTATATTTAATGTTCATGTTTACATAAAGCACTTAACAAGAACAGAGCAGAATCTGATGCTTAGAGACCATCTCTGAATGCTTTCATTAGCAGGTCGGCTGCCAGCCCAGGAGACAAGACACCACTAAGAACTTTTTCTTCCAGAAGTGGAATCTTATCCTTGACTGCCAAGTGACTCCGGAAATGTTCCAACATATTTTCTTGGATGAGATTCCACATCCACACTTTCTGCTGTTTCCGTCGTTTGGCAATTAACTCACCGCTTGTGAGCATGAGGTCACGAAATTCTGTCATTTTATCCCACATATCTGAGATACCTTCTCCAGTTTTGGCAGAGATGCGCATTACCTGTTGGATTCAGAAGAATTTTTGAAGCCAAGAAACTACTGGGCTTGAGAGTTCAATTACTGCATCAGGTAGACTGTGTGAAAATTAAGAAAGGTATAAGGCAAGCTTATTTCAATACACTCACTTCGTGAAGCTCTAAGCAGTTTTGTGCTGCTTTTCTTTTTTTAAAAAGATCTCAAAATTAGGATTCTACCAACTATAGGTGGACCCTGAGACCCTGAGATCCGTAGTGTTTGGGATAACTAGGCCTTGTCCACCTGCTTGTATAATGAGTGAGAATCAATTTTAATGAGTCCTTTAGCTAGAAGGACTCAAGTCCTTTTACTCAAGTGAAGTGTTGCCTTTCTACTTAAATGTAGAGTTCATTACATATTCTGGTAGATATAGTCTGGTAGCTGCTCTTTTACACTTAAAATATTCCAGAAATGAGGCATTTAAAGTATTTTTTGCATTTGCTTTCCAGACTAGGAATTCATTTTGCCAAAAATATTTTAGGCATCCAACATGATGGAACAGTTTGTTGGGTTTTTTTTTAAAGTATCTCTCTTTCCAATCTAATGGATATGATACAGCCCCTACATATAATTTTTTTTTTCTTTCTTCCAGTTGTCAGACATTGCCATCACTGAAAAACAGACCAATTTCTGATAACCTGTTTAATTCACTGGTCTCAAACAGTTCTTTTGGGTCACGTTTATCAGATGTGACCTCTCATCAGATCTAGAAATAAGTATTACAAAATGATGGCTAAGTCCCAAGCAGCTCAGCTGATTTAAACTGAATTCCATGGGTCAATTTTAATACCAGCAAACCTCCCATTATATATACAGATATATAAATAAAGGGAGTGAGAATGTGTGTGTGTGTGCTCTTATTTTATATACACATACTGAAAACTAGTACAGAATCTTTGCCTTCATAGTTTACCATAATCTTTTAATAGATGGAATACTGCATTACAATTAAAGGCCCACAGGATAAGAATTGCAATAATCTAGACATTGCATACACAAACAGATGAGGTTCTTGCCCAAGACCTTTTGTTATGTGAGAAATTAAAAAAAGGTAAAGCAATAAAGGTGTTTCACGAACAAGTGAAAGACAAAAGATAATCACAGGCTTCAGAGTTATAAAAAAGGGATATTTTAAGATATGTGTAGTTTACAAAAAGCAAGACAAGTTTGTACCACCACTGATGTTAGTAATAGGTCTGCTAATTTTTTATAGAAAAAATATAATTTTTTTAAAAGAAGAGCCCATGGAGAATACTATACCTAGATGAGATGATAACAATCCTAATTCATGGCAGGGGAGGGGGAGGAGGGGGAAGCAGGGACAAACAAAACAAAACAAAACAAAAAAAACAAAACAACTACAAAACCCCCAAACCAACCAACCAACCAACGAAAAACATAACATAAACCACAGTAAAGTACACAAACCTTTGGTCTCCAAACCTTTGAACGTTTACGAAGTAGCTTCATGGCACTAACATATTCTGCCTGTATTCTCCGTGCAGGCACAACTAAATCACCATCAGCTTTATTTATAGCCACTAGATCCGCCATCTCAATTATGCCTCGTTTGATACCCTACATGGAACAGGGAGAGAAATCATCAATAACCAGGACTGGCACATGCTGATTTAACATGAAAAGCAGGTCAAAATGTTTTATTAGTTTCTGGTGGCTCTTACTGATTTTTTTGTGTGTGTGTATCTGCTAGTTATGCAACAGTAGTGCCAATGGCCTCTGTCATCACTAGTTATTACTCTGACACAAGAAAACTAAATATGAATATCAGAGGCAATATATCTATTATATATGGATATCAGAGACAATATATGAATATCAGGGACAATAACCTATTTCACATATAGAGCTTCAAGTTTAACCAAAACATGACTCCATTTGCAAACCTATTCATATTGATTTCTGTTTTCTTATAAGACAAAGTCACTCCCCAAAATCATATATAACTAATAAATAGGCTAAAGTAAGTCAGAGAGTATAAAAATTTTACATCCTAATACTTCCAAAATTGGGGGGGGGAGCATAGCAGATCCTAATTGTGCAATAAATTGTTAAGACACTGAAAGGACTTCAATAGTAAAACACGGTCAATATGGATTTTGTGCACAGACAGATACTACATCTTGGATTTAAGTTTCTCTTCCTAGTCCTGGGTAATACTTAATAAGAGAAACTGAAAATTACCTGTAACTCATCTCCACCCGCAGGTGGTAGCAGTAATATAAACATGTCAACCATATCAGCCACAGCAAATTCTGACTGTCCCACACCTAAAAAATTGAATCCAGAGTTCACCACTTATTGCAAACTTTCAGCCACATTAACAAGAGTAATTATGGAAGATCCCAGTATGGCCCCATGAACAAATCCCACTAACAAAGACAACAGGAAACACAACATGTCCTACAAAACAGTGTTTTTACAAAACATATAGGACTAGAAAATTGACAGAATGGGCATTCATTTTCAACCAGTAACCCTGTCTGAATGCATGAGCAAAATCAAGGATGAAAGTATGCAATTAGTACCACAGCTTATTGATATAGGGCAACAGGGTAACTGGAAGACAACCCTAACACACATACCCACTGTTTCCACAAGAACAACGTTGTAGCCTCCTCCCTCGCACAGCAGAATGGCTTCATTTGTGGTCCTTGTCACACCTCCCAGTGTCCCTCTGGTTGGAGACGGTCTGATGTACGCATTCATGTCTCTGGACAACTCGGTCATCCGTGTTTTATCACCCAATAGGGAACCTTAAACATTTAATGTTATTTCAAAAAGTGCAAACCGGCCAAACTTCCCCCTCTCCTCCCCAGTAAATGAGCAAAAAAAGACAGATCTCTCGGTCCAAGTCACCCCAATACAAGTAGCTCAAGACTTTGCTGAGGACTAGGAAGTTACTGCCTGGTTCTTCTGCCTATCAGAAGCTGGAAAGGTCTGATAAGCAGACCTTACTGCTATCAAATCTGAAGAAATTATTCTAGGTCGGAAGGAATTCTGCAATCCCTGAATGGCTTTTTGAGGCCTGTACACAGCAGGCCACGCAATTAAATCTTTGCTGTTTCTGTCCAAAGGGACAAATCTCCGCTTTATGATTCTAGTATTTGTTGATGGTGGATTTTTTGTTCTGTTTGTAAGAAAGCTGACGTGCATCACTCATACAAACTTTAAATTGGATTCAATGAGATGTACACGCATGATGCAAATTCCAAACGATGAGAGACGCTCAATTCTTTTAACTGATGCAGTCTTGCCATCATATTTTGCTATTCTATTGATGTGTCTTGAATGTATGTATTCAAAAATATAATCTTTCTTAGCTCCAGGTCATTGCAATGCTGAATTTTTTTTTTTCTTTTTAAATAGTTAAACATTGCAACATCTCCTCTGACAATGTAGAAGCTGGAAAAAGGAATGATTTTCTCTGGCAGCTGCCCATCAGAAAAAGATCAAAATCAACATTCTGTTATTTATGTCAGAGATACCATTAATCAAGCACACTCAGCCTAAAATTTCCCTACAATTTCTGGTTTGAGAGTGACAGCTACACAACTTTGAAGAATTTCAAATTTAGAAAAAAAAGAATCATGGTAGAACTCAGACAAATGGTCAATGCTACTGCATCTGGAGACCTTGAAACCAGTACGGTCAACAGAAATCCAAAAATTCCTATTGAGAAGAACTAATGAATATTGTAAAATCCAACTTAATCTACACGTTCGGCTTGCAGCATCCACTCAATACTTTTAAATTAGCATGTGCTTCCTGCTGAGGCAATAATTGGCATTACCACCGTTGAAATTTAGGCAGAAACAAATGCCCTTCTGCTCCTTCATTCACCGGGAAATAAATAAACAAAACTACAGGAGAAAACCGTAGCTATCTAAGGTTTCAGACAAAAAAGTTGAAAAGGAACATTTGAACACTGGAAAAGAGGAAACCTGAAAAAAGTAGGGCACTGATACATATTTCCCAATTTCGTATTGGGGGGGGGGGGCTTTGTATTTTCTTTCCGTAAGCATTTTCCCAAAGCACTCTATGAAAGTCGATTTCCCAGCACCAGGCGGACCGGACAACCCTAAATGGTCACATTAGGAAAAAAAAAAACATATTGTTAATCAAATAAATAATACATCACATGAACACTGATAACATCTAAGCTGCTAACAATTCATACTTTAGCACAGTGTCACAACGAAGGCAAATGAAAGCTATGCCACAATCGAGATACCCAACTAAGCAGTTGTAGTTGACTTGAAATACACTACCTGGGTTCATCCAGTGTGGCAGCACTCACTTCACCGCCCCTCATCCTACCCACGCCAACATAACACTGGGTTTATCCAGCTTAATTTCCTCTCCTCCAAATAAATTTATCTGACTTACGCTTCAGAACTTTTAAAATGTCATATCCTAAATCTGTATTTTTCAGATTTACTATTTATAAAAGACACACTCTAAAAGCAAAAGCCCATACTTTGAAGAGCTGTTATTTCAAAAGAATTGGGCAATTTCCTTACATGTCTAAGCATGCAAACTAAGATTAGCTTGTTAACCTCCAGCAGATATTTCTCGCTCCCATGCCCAAGTTCTTATTCTACCTTTGTACACATGCAAGAGATGACAGCTGGACATGACATACTTTAATAGTCCATCTCTTTACAAGGGAAAAATATTTCATAGTTTCCAAGATAACCAGGTTCAAAGTCTCCTCAGCTGAAAAGTAGGCTGCTTTCAAGTAAGGCCTTAAAACAGGAAGGTATATATTTTAACTTTTGAGGATTAATGAAGGGATTCGAGAAATACTCAAGAAAACACCTTCTTTGGGAAAAGGATAGGTCTGCTTAACTACATCCTTCCCTATCGTGTATCAAATTACAAACTACCCACCTAACATTTCAGCTTATAATAGTTATTAAAAAAAACCCAAATAATTGCCCCTCACCGACAAGAAGCAACAATTACTTCCACAGCTTTTTCAAAAACCATTTTCCAGCTCAAGCTATAATCTTACTGGACAACAGAAGCGAAGTAGATTGGCTACAAACCACAAGAAACCAGTGATCCAAGACTACGGACCATGATGCTTAAAGAACAATAGTGGTAACGAAGGGTGAAGATTGTAACTCTGTCAAAGCAACTACTGGACAGACATAAAAGGACTAACCAACTCTAAAGGCAAGTGGTTTTCCTTGATTTAACTTTTCTTGTTCCCTGTGGTAGGATAATACCTTCTGAAGGAGCACCTGGGCTACTTTCTTCTTCCTACTCTGAGTTGATTCTACAAGTGTAATAGCTTCTGCCAAACAGGCTCTATGACCCTGGATTAGTCCACTGTAAAGTCTGTCTACGAGCCTTTGTTCTCTGTCAGAAAGCCCCTCTAGTTGCTGCTCAGGGGCCACTTGTTGACACAGCTCTCTCCTCAAACTGTGTGATGAACATTTCCATCTTGTACGATAGTGGGGCACCGTTGTAAGAGATTCAATGGATGGGAAATCCGCTCTGGAAGCCAAGTGAGAGTTTGTGAAGCACAAGTTCGTGAAGTAAGTTCTTCCAGAGAAATAACAACGAGGGAATCTCAGCAGCAAAGAGGGGATCTTCATCTTGTTTGGAATTAACAATACCCGAGGTATCAGTTCGCTTTTATCTGCAGAGACCCTAAAGGGAAAGAATAACATTTTTACTTCCTTCAAAGCATTCATAAGGACTCAAATGAAACCTATGTACACAGGCAACCGACAGCTACTGTTTAAACAAAAAAAAATATAGTTCTTTCTTCCCAGAGAAAAAAAACAACAATCAAAACAGAATCACAGAACGGTTCGAGTTGGAAGGGATAGTTCCTTCTTCCCAGAGAAAAAAAAACAACCAAAACAGAATCATAGAATGGTTTGGGTTGGAAGGGACCTTAAAGATCATCCAGTTCCAACCCCCCTGCCCTGGGCAGGGACACCTCCCACCAGACCAGGTTGCTCAAAGCCCCATCCAGCCTGGCCTTGAACACCTCCAGGGATGGGGCAGCCACAAAAAGAAGAAAAAGATGGAATCTTCAATTGCATAGCATCTCTTTATTATCATGTTTTATAAACGAAAATAGTCTTTTTATAAGCAAGGAAATAAAACCAACTTTTAAATAGGACAGCTTCCAAGGGCACCCACAGTACCCTAAGAATCCGGTAATCAAACCAACTCCTGCCTGTACTGACTGAAATTGTGCTGTATATTCTACTTTCGCGAGGTTTTTTAAAACAATTATTGAAGATGAGCCTTTTGCAAAAAAAAAAAAAGGGGGGGG
>NW_015090920.1:4796296-4796683 GCF_001431845.1 Calidris pugnax
GGCCTAGGCCGCCCCCTTCACAAAAAGCCGCCCTTCCCCAAGCCTTTACGGAAGAGGCTCACCCCCGGCTGCCACGACGCGCTCTCGGGGGGACAGGGCGGCCTCAACCGAGCCCCCGGGGTGTGTGGGGGGGGAACACCGGCCCCGCGGCCGCTCGATCGCCTCAGAGCCGGGCGACCGTTGGGAGGGGGGGGCACCGCCTTCCCGCCGCCGGAAGTGACGCCATCAGGCTGAGCCGGAAGGCGGGAAAGGGGAAACACCTCAGTAGGAAAATGGCGGGCAAGGAGGAGCTCGATGGGGAGCCACCGCCGTCCTCCTTGCCCCCCCCTCGGCTTTAAGGCCCGTTTTGTCAGGGTGAAGAGGGGGGGGCAGGGGTTGTTGGGTTCC
>NW_015090920.1:4798783-4868714 GCF_001431845.1 Calidris pugnax
TCCGATCTCGGCCTAGGCCGCCCCCTTCACAAAAAGCCGCCCTTCCCCAAGCCTTTACGGAAGAGGCTCACCCCCGGCTGCCACGACGCGCTCTCGGGGGGACAGGGCGGCCTCAACCGAGCCCCCGGGGTGTGTGGGGGGGGAACACCGGCCCCGCGGCCGCTCGATCGCCTCAGAGCCGGGCGACCGTTGGGAGGGGGGGGCACCGCCTTCCCGCCGCCGGAAGTGACGCCATCAGGCTGAGCCGGAAGGCGGGAAAGGGGAAACACCTCAGTAGGAAAATGGCGGGCAAGGAGGAGCTCGATGGGGAGCCACCGCCGTCCTCCTTGACCCCCCCCGGCTTTAAGGCCCGTTTTGGTCAGGGCTGAAGGAGGGGAGGGGTGGGAGGGGGAGGGATTGTTCGGTTCCAGGCCTCATTATGTGGAATGAGGGGAAGATGAAATTGTGCCTTCAGCAGTTAAAGACAAAACTACTTTCTGTTTTATAAACGGTTCATCAGCTGCACAGCCTCTCTGATAGGACCCTGAAAAAGCGTGTACATGTTTTAGGGCACTTTTCCTACAAGAACTGTTGACAAGGCTGCTGAGGTGTGGAAAGAAACAGTTAAAAGAGTCGCTTCTTGTTTTCCCCCCTCTCCTTCCCCCTCAAGTCCCTTATTTTGCTTTTTTCCAGTCAGAGATTATAGTCCTTGACTCTCTAATGACTTCTTTCAGTACTACTGGAATAGAGATGACAGGTCTCCTGAACACCACTATTCTATCACCTTTAATTTTATATTACTCTAACCTCATCCAAAAATAGGCAAAGTATTTCCTTAGAAGCTGGACCATATCCATATCTAGAGTCTCCTTAATCTACATTCTGTCATATTATACCATGCTCACCTTCCCCCTTATGGTCTTTTAATGTATGAAATAATGAATTTTGTTGGTCTTTATTACACGCAGCCCAGTGAATTTTGGTCAGACACTCTTTTTGTGCTTTCCCATCTCCAACATACAGAGTTCTCTTGGCTCATGTGTTCTTTTACCCAGTCATTATTAAATACTTCAGTAGCTTTCCACATCAGCATCTTGTTTCTTTTATTTATTTGTGTATTTCTTTTGGGGAAGGAGTTGTTTGTGGGGTTTTTTCATTTCAAATTTAAGTCATCTGCCTTTTTGTGTTCTCTCTGCTGCTTTTCTCCAGGGGTGGCAGAAAAGTAAAAATGTGCATCCTGTAGATACTCCATCATAGTCTGCAAACTTGTCCAAGATTTAAGGAAAATGATCTGGTTTAACCTCCTTAGTGCAAATCTACCCCAGATGTTAAAAGAGAACGGTACTGCTGGTTAGTCATGAAATGGCAGTCTTCCTTCAGAGCTGATACTAAATCAAACAACATATAAAGTATTGTGCCATGGAGAAAGGGTGCAGAGAGGCACAAATCTTCAGACAAAATGTGCAAAAGATTAAGTCATCTGCCTTTTTGTGTTCTCTCTGCTGCTTTTCTCCAGGGGTGGCAGAAAAGTAAAAATGTGCATCCTGTAGATACTCCATCATAGTCTGCAAACTTGTCCAAGATTTAAGGAAAATGATCTGGTTTAACCTCCTTAGTGCAAATCTACCCCAGATGTTAAAAGAGAACAGTACTGCTGGTTAGTCATGAAATGGCAGTCTTCCTTCAGAGCTGATACTAAATCAAACAACATATAAAGTATTGTGCCATGGAGAAAGGGTGCAGAGAGGCACAAATCTTCAGACAAAATGTGCAAAAGAATCCAAATCATTATTTTATAATAGAAAAAGAGCCTTCTGTAACTTCTCACAGGAGAAACAGTATTACCATTAGTGTCTTTGCCAAATTCCATCATGCAAATTTACATTCCGTCTAACTGGCTTCCCCTTGCAGTTTTAGTTGGATTCGTTCGTTCTTCCTTTCTCTGGCAGCAGCTCTGATCTCCCTGCTCCACCTGCCTCCTCTTTAAGAAGTCCCAAAGTAATCTTTATGCACATTATTATCACAACAATAATTAATACGTTCACAGACATAGTTATAAACAATGTGCTGCAAAGGCCAATACAAAGCTAACAATCTCTATGACCCAAATGAAATCACAAGACGACAAATAATTGATGAAATTAAATAAACTGCATTAGCTTGAAACTCACCAGCTTGTCCTTGAACGTATAAAGATGTATTTCTGTTAGGAACTCTCTATTGGTCTCTCCCTCCATACACTAAAAGGTTTGGCATGCCTACAGTCACCACTGGTTATAGTTACAGAATTATGAAATCCTTAACAAGAAGGAATTATTATTTCTTAGAGATGAGATTTTATTTCCTCAGTTCTTTCTCCCCCTGAGAGAACGGGAAGGGTGCTTAAGAAGGCTCTGTCATGCTCCCAAGTCCCTTATGCCTTATTGCCAAATGAACTTCTTATTCAGGAATACAAATTCAGTGGCAATTATGACTCACATTGCACTTAGAGCATAACACCCGACTGCTTTCACTCTCTCTCTCTTCCTGCAACAATTGTCCATTCTGCATGTAATAGTCCACCCTGACACTTGCAAACGCATGTTCTTGGCTAGTGGGATTGCAGCTAGGCTAGCGGTTTTATTGCTATTACAAGCAATCCAAGAAAAAAAAAAAAAAAAAGATATTTCTTAACTATGTGAGAAATTTTGGTTGGCACTAACACAGATCAAAGTTCAGCATCCAAACTCTCATCAGTATCCGTTCTGTGAAGGCTCCCTGCCTGTCCCCCCGCCCCCAGGAGCCAGCATCCCCTTTTTGGGGCTGTGAACCAGACCCATTGCCTCCCAAGGCACAGGAGAAACGAGGGGTCTCCTCCATTGCAACCTACAACAAACAAATGTCTGTCTGTGGCGAGGGTTAAATCCTACCTGCATATCAGGTTTAGCCAAGTTACAGCACAACTGCAGTGTCCCTGCCACAGGGCAAACTGAAATTATAGTGGCCACTGAATGACCAGTTCTCCTTTATTTTAGAGGACACCCCTCCAATTATGTCAGTTCTCACACAAGCAGAGAAGACTCAGACAATCTCCTCTTTCCAGCACAACCCTAAGGCAGGCAACTGATCACAGCCTTGTTTTCAGTAAAGAGCACTAGCCTTTTTAGTAAGAACCATCTCAGCAGCACGTTAGACAAAATACTCCTTCTGCCTCATCTTAAAAGATAATTGGGCATAAAAATGAAATAACAAACAACAGGAAGCACACTCACAGCTGGCCTCAGGTTTTGCATTCCCCGCTCAGGCAAGGAAACAGCACAAAAGAAGCAAATCTCCCCAAAGGCTCATTTACAACCAGACAAACACGTGTTTGCTGCGTACGGGCACTCGAAGGTTTTACTACAAAGGCCAGGACAGAGCAGGAAGTCAGCTCCCTGGCCAGGTCTGGAGACAAAAGCCTCACCACAGCTTTCCAGGTTCAGCAGCCTACAAAGAGGGGACGGGTCCAGCAGCTGAGCAGGTTCACTGGACTGGTGAGGAGCCATAAGGTCATCAGAGCTGCTAGAGCTGCCTGGGGAAGCTGGAAAAAGAAATTTGCTCTTTCAGCTTTGACTACAAAAGAGTATCTGAAGAAAGAGGAAAAATTAATCAACTACCATTGTTTATATTTGTGTAACATTTGTATAAACAAGGAAGCTGAAATTTCTTCACAAAACCTTACAGCAGTGACTTCAGCATTTTCTTCTTGGTATGAACTGAGCTATGATTGCACATGAGTGAGAAATGACATCAACCACGACAGGGAAGTTTTCTACTGCTTATGCACAAGTTTTTTAAATTGTTCATGACGAACTGCCTGATACAAAATGGCATATAAAGGGGACAGATAGAAATTATCTTTTCAGGAGAGCAATTATCTTTTCCGTAAATGTTCACATTTCTTAGGAAATAGAAATAAAATTATGGGCAAAATAGAAATAAAATTATGGACACCCCCCTGAACATTATTCATATAGACTACTGGTTGTAAAAGCAAGTTAAATAATGTTCTCCAAGACTGATTTGTTGTTAAAATTATAAACCTGGAAGGGCAAGTCACTTGCTAGCAAAATACTAATTTTTTTTCTTTCAATTAAGAAAGTATTTAAAAGCTTGGCTTAAAGACTGTGTTTTTCTCCATGGCCACCAATGACTCAGGATATCAAAATAATTCTTATGTAGTTCATTATGGCACAGCTGAAAAGGAAATTATTAATTGTCTCCTCCTGATTATTTTCAATACAGCAATGAAACCATAGCAAGTGTATTAGTAAACACAAGAAGTATAACATAATCTGGGATTTGGCTTTGTCAAGGCAACCTTGTTCCCAGCTACTTTTTGCTCAAGGAAAAGCTCGACTGGCTGTGATTTCTAAGTTCTATAGGAGTTGACAAGGACAGGAGCAAAGGACTGACATGCTGAAGTGACTAAATGCAATCCTCTTTCCCCCCACCCCAGTGGGCTAAAGATTTATGAAGCTGGTATGATATTAGCACAGCCTTCTACACTGAAAACTGAATACCTTAGTTCACAGGGTGAAGCATACACTGTGGCAAGGAATGAATGAATGATGAATGCATAGCTCATTTCACAACTTGAACATGAAGAGTAAAGACATGATCTTTCATGCATTCAAGTGTTTTCCCTGCATCTCCAACAGCATTGGTGCTCAGAGGTCTCTGCCTCAACATCCCTGTGCTTCACAAGCAGGTGACAACCACAATTGGTGGAAGTGAGATAGCGGGTAGAATCGTCCATAGGAACATAACATTGCAGCAAAACATAGCAAGACACATTTTTGGTTCCAGGATGATACTTTCAGCCAAGATAAAGGAGGAAGACCAAGCCCATGATAAAACTGATAATCTGGATTCAAGACCGAGATATAGGAAAAACCTAAGTGTTTCCGATTTGAACAAACCCATGGTATTAACAGGGAAACCTGTTTCCGAAGCGTCTTAAGCACGAGGCTGTCATGTGTCATGCAGGAAATTTCTCTTTCCCTGGTCATGTATGTGTGTGCATGCATGTTGTGTTTGCATGCTTACCCTCCAACATACCCGCAAAAGCAAGACTTCGGTCTCCTTACAACGCAAAAATTGTTTAGTGATTTAAATGTCCCATTTGTCCAGGCAGAGAACAAAGATTTTGCCAAGATTCAATGTTATACGATCAACCCCCCCAGAAACGTAGTAATACAACATTGTAAAAGGCTGGCAAACTCACTTAAAATGCTTGTTAAAAAGCAGCTTGGATCACATTGCGCATTGGTGCTTTATACCACAAAACACACACCTTTATGCTAGTACACTCTACGTTTACAAAGCCTATGCTAATGCTACGAAACACTGTGCCATACAATTAAAATGAAAAAAAGAATCTTTAAATAAAACAAAAAGGCAAGCACACAAGCACACAACTCCAAACAAAGTTATGACTATAACTGATGCAGCTGCAGGGGGAAAATTAGCATACAGAATATGAAAAGCAGTAAAATATTTGTTTCTAGCACCAGCTAATAGGGATCTAGAAAAGCACTGGGAATCTTTCTGTCCAGAAGTTTGTTATTTTTTATCTAATTGTTTTCCAAATTGGGCCCATGCTTGGAAAAGAATTCTATGTTCCAACAGCAACCCTCTCAATACATCATTTTATTATGTTGCAAGAAGCAAAGATGTTCCACCAGCACTTCTCCCCCTGCCCCCTTCTGTGGCAGTTCAGCATCAATACATTCTCTGAAATCTAGTGTTTATCTTTAGCACATAGAAATAAAATTGAGAAATCATGTGACTCTTGCCTTCAGGATCACTTACTTCTTCTGGCCAGAAGGGGAAGCTAGCGCTGTGTATTTTTGTCAGGCAGCCTGGATATATTCTGAACACAGAGGAATTCAGTATTACTTCATCATCACAATCATAAATCTACCCTGTTTGGCCATAGCAGACTTTTAACAACTCAAGGAACTTAAACACATGGAACATTAATTCAGAGTGCATTCAGTAGGCCCCAGAATGTAAAATATAAAAGTCACACCTCTGCCAGCATGAATTCCATCTGGGTTTTGTTTTGGAGAGTTACTCACAGAAGACTACCACCAAGTGGCTGTAACCCTAATTAGGAATCCTTTACAGTGAGTTTCTGACCTTCCAGCAGAATTTTGCTGTGCAATCTCTATGGCCATTGCAGTAAATCAGGGATCTCCACATAACACAGGACTTATGTAGGAATGTCATCTTATTTCCCACCCAAACCAGAAACAAATTACAAAATTACAAATTACATTTTAACCAGTAGTTCTGTTTCTGTGTTAGGACACCCAGTCAGAGTATCAGTGTGGGGACAAACTGAAAAATTCATGTGAAAGGTATGAAAAGCTGCCTTGTTGCATAAATCAGTGTTAAAGGACTTCATGTTTTATTGTGAGAATATATATGAGAATAAAGAGGTGAATACTGCAGATTTCTCCTCAGATGACTCATGGTCATCAGCATCCTTCATTCTTTTCAGACCAGATTCAACTGTGTTCATTTGATGTTTTGCAGTTTTAGTAGAGAAGATGACAGACCAAATGACTGACTTCTTCTGTTTTTCCTTTCTCAGCAACTATTCTGTTTGTGCTTCTTAGCATTACACAAACATCTGTTTATTTGATTAAAGCTAATCTATCAGCCATGTTAGACGGTCTTTTTCTCAAGAGCGCTGTGGAAAGAAACACCAGTAGCCAGATATCAAAAGCTGTATCTAGTTCTTTTCAATTTTTTTAGTTTTGTATCTATCTATATGTCCCTAATCTGGCCTAGACTCAGACTTTCTGCCCATTTCTGCTAGCAGCTGTACCAGCTTCCAGGAGAGCCCCAACTCTCAACTCCTCTCAGCCAAAGGCAGACTCTTCAAATTGTCAATGGATGAAACATTAAAAAGTGAACAAAGGAACATCCAAATACAAGGTTGCGTTACACACACACCATTCCTTGTCCTTGTTTGCCTTCAGTGAACAGAGGAACATCCAAATACAAGGTTGCCTTACACACACACACCATTCCTTGTCCTTGTTTGCCACTTGCTCCAGGAGAACATATTCTTAGTCCTATTTCCTTCTCATGTAACAAGACTGATAGCAGAATGCAATAAACAGAAGCTAAGTACTTCAATGAGTCACTGGTGGTAGAGGTCTGACAGGAGGCCTTACACGTCCGTTAGATCTTAAAAATGACCTAAAATGATGAGATAAGCAAAAATTGATAGTGTTGCATTAAAAGTATTCAAGCAGGCCTCCTTTGTTGAAGAGTCTCTTCCTCACCGCCATCCCTTTCTGCTGCTGACCTTTTGTACTTACTCTAAAAAAGAAGGAGTGCAGACTCAAAGGAGTAGAACAGCAGAGTTACTTGAGGAACGTGAAGCTTCTTTAATGATGAGATAAGCAAAAATTGATAGTGTTGCATTAAAAGTATTCAAGCAGGCCTCCTTTGTTGAAGAGTCTCTTCCTCACCGCCATCCCTTTCTGCTGCTGACCTTTTGTACTTACTCTAAAAAAGAAGGAGTGCAGACTCAAAGGAGTAGAACAGCAGAGTTACTTGAGGGCCCCTTCCATTCTTTAAGGGAAGAGATCTTGATTTTGTCTTTAAAAAAGCTTCTAATATTTTATACCACTGGGCTATAAAGAGTTATTTGTTAAAGAGCAACATCTTTAACCAAAAAAACCCCAAACTCCAAAGAAACAAGAAAATCTGAGCTCGAGTCAGCTCTTAAGCCACGTTTCAGATAGCCACATTTCACATGTCAATGACATTTCATCTCTTCTGTACTACTATTCAACTGAAGGAAAAGTAAACAGCCATTCAAATCCTCACTTTTGCTGGCATTCTGGAAAAACAGTTTTTCATGAGTTAAAGCCTCACAATCTGTCCATCTAATTGTGGAAAGCATAAAAATTCTGATGTCATCTCCTTAGAGTGAATCCATTCTTATAACTAAGCCTATGACAAGAATAAAAATGGCATCGACAGTCTGTTTTAATGACACTGTTTGTATCATTTCCAGTTGCAAAAGTACCATTTCTCCAAAGCCATTAGTGTACTGCCATTGTTAGCTGCCACTGTTTCTTCAGTCTTGCTGCTCTGAGAGTGAAGGCTCTGGGTAGGTTGCTGTTAGGAATATTGGTGAGTCTCAGGAGAAGCTCTTTTCCAGATGGTCTCCTATGAGGCATTCATACTCCAGCCGTTCCCAACGAACGTTAAATGCTATTAGCAGAACATGCTCTTCAGCAGAAATTGAGGTTTGTCACTAGGATAGCTGTGCAAGTCACTAAATCACTAAAAAAGCTGTAACTCATCTTCACTCTCCAGTCTTGCTGCTCTGAGAGTGAAGGCTCTGGGTAGGCTGCTGTTAGGAATATTGGTGAGTCGCTGTAACTACAGAGGCATATGGAACAAGGAGAAGAGGGGAAAAATATTCTTGCTCATTTTGTATTAAATCAGTCTGTCTCAACAGGCACAAAAATACAGTAAAGTGACAAAGGGATCCTCAACATCAGCATCTCTGACAGAATTCAGTTCTTAAATGTTCAGACCAAGCCCTAAACACTCAGCCACAGCACAGAGTGCAGAAGCATCCAAGAAGCCATCAAGGAAACATGTGCTATACCCAATATGCATTTTTCTAACCTGTTACTAGCAATCTCGTCTGTCTCAACAGGCACAAAAATACGCTAAAGTGACAAAGGGATCCTCAGCATCAGCATCTCTGACAGAATTCAGTTCTTAAATGTTCAGACCAAGCCCTAAACACTCAGCCACAGCACAGAGTGCAGAAGCATCCAAGAAGCCATCAAGGAAACATGTGCTATACCCAATATGCATTTTTCTAACCTGTTACTAGCAATCTCCAGTGACCAACTCTCCAAAACCTATCCAGATAACTTGTTACAGTGTTTGACTATCTTTACTTGATGGTTGGACTAGATGATCTGAAAGGCCCCTTCCAACCAGGGCAATTCTACGATTCTATAAATTTCTCCCCCTGCCCTCAGCATAAAACTAAATTTTATTCTCTGGAACAAACCTGCAGGTTTGTTGCAAAAATATGAGTATAAGCTAAAAAGGAAAGAGCATCCTTAGTGGTTCTAGTTGACCTATCTAGTCCCTGTATTTGCACTGTGGTTTATTCTTGATGCAGTGTTGGTTATCATATTTGTCCTTATTAAATAGCAAGCTATTTTTTTGGCCACAGTTACCTGTCTGAGTACCTCAAGGGCTTTAGGAGTCAATGCAAGTAGAAGAAAAGCTAGCCTTCATTTCTCATTTTTTCTGATCTTTGCTACAATTAATTAAAAAACAAAACAACCACCAGTCCCCCAAAAAAGACAAACACAAAGCTTTTCTCCCTTCTCACCCTCCACAAACTTCTAGTTACTTTTAACATCACAAATTGTCCATATTTTTTTTCCTAGAAGTCTGTGTGGCGTATATTTTATCATCTTCACATCAGAGAAGCTAGAAAAACCTGCAAAAGTTCCATAGTCAAAGCCCTTATTCTACAGGACAGGGACATTGCAGTAGTCTACATAAAATTAACTGGGCACACCACAAAAATAACTGTGCATTTAAACAGTTAAATCCGGTTTGGTTTCCTTAATGTAACATTAAATGCCATGAGAAATGGCAGGAAAAGCTCCTTAGCCATAAAATACAACTCCCCCAATCTCTTCATTTAAGAGAAGAGACAGGAGCCACTGACCAGAATCTTCAAAGACTTCCAACTGAACAAGTACAACCCTGATCTGATATTCTTTAGCAAGCAAAGCAGAACTGTGTCTGGAGGGGGAAAAAAAATAAATAAAAACCAAATCTTGTTTACATGTCACAAATCCATTCCTCTGACCTTTTCAGTTAATTTTAAATCATATTTATTTGCCATTACATTTTAGAACAGAACTTTTCATAAATAGCAATAGTAATACAGTGAGCATAGTAAGCTCTGGCAGGCAGTTTCCTCACTTGGTTCTCCCACCGCGCACACAGACACTCCTACATTACTTAAGGATGACTGCAGTGTCTCAGAAGCTCAGACAAGAGGGCAGCACGTATTTTAGTGGTGGTTATTTCTGAAAAGTTTATGATCAGCCTTTCTGGAAGAAGACTGCAAGTACAGACCTAATGCTAGTTATCTAACCACATGCTTTCTTAGTTCATAGATTCTAAATAACAAAGACCACATTTTAAAGTCTGACCTATAAAATAAAACTGTTTGTTCCTTGTGATCTATGAAAAAGGTGACAGCACATATATTTTTTCCATTGAATAAAGAGGAAAAGGAGGAAAAAAAAAAGTATCATGCAACTGTTGAAGGTCCCTCCCTGCCTTTTTTTTTTTAAACAGTCAGATGCTTGTTGGATAAGTATTTCAACTTACTTAAGGAAGAACAGTAAATACTTACAAAAAAACCCTCTACCCTTCGCTTTTAAGAATTTTAGTTTAAAAAGGTATCAAAGAAACAGAGTCAAAAAAGAAAAGGCAAGAACAAGAAAAGTTTCATCCAAGGGAATTATTTTTGCTAATTAGCGGAATTAATCTTTTCTGAAGATACAGTATTTAAGATTTTGGCTCAATTATGTCTCTAAGAGTCTTGGAATTAGGCCAACTTTTTCCTCCCCTCATTGCTCATTCTCACAAGAGCCTTATGAAAGCATCACGAGATGGATGAACGCATCAGGATTCCCAGAAAAATATGAGAGAACCCCGCTGTATTTCTAGTGGGGTGATAATCACTAAAGGCAACCAGAAGAGACAACATTTTGTATAAAGCAAATACATACGTAATTATAAAACAAAACCATTTAGGCTAGGCACTCACCCTACTTAAAAGGCTTGGAAACCACAGACTGGAAAGGCTGTTGCAAAAATGCAATTCTAAGAGGTATTATGAGAAGTGTTACAAGAAAGAAATGAAGTCATCATTTCACTGTACTCAGCTCTCCACTCAATAGCTCTGAAGTATCAGTGAGGTCTCAAGTAGACTACAGCACTGGTTTTCAGACACCTATGCAAACTGGAACCCAGAGGAAAGCTTCACCAAGTGTATTTAAAAGCGAAGAACAGCAACTAATTAAAATAATGAGATTTTTGACACAAGGAGAACTGAAAAAAGTAGGGGAAGGAGTGGGAACATACCTTTCTTCAAGACACAAGGTGTTATGAAGATTAGAGTGAGTGATTTACTATCACTCACTATCACTCACCCTATCACTATGATCACTGTCACTCACCCTATTGAAAGCAGACTGAAAAGCAATCAAGTCTCATTTGTAGAAAGGCAAATTCAAACCAACTAGTAGGAGAAACATTCTGACTACAAAGGTGGTTAAGAACTGGGACAGGGAGACTAAGGAGTCTCTAGGGAGACTGCAAAATACCTTCCATTTGAATTTTACTCAATCCCTATGCAAAGTCCTTCTGTCCCTACCACATACCACCTGAAAGTATGAATGATGCAGCCAGCCCATCACCTGACTGGGATTTACTGCACATACTTAACACGTGCAAAGCTCAAATACACTTCAGATGCTGCACTCCTAAAAGAATTTCTCTCATATCTTTATGTGCCCAACGTGTTGATTTGTTGCTTTGGTTTTATTTTAAAAAGTATTTTCCCTCCCCTCATAGCCTTCAGGCTTTTAGACCGATCTTTTTAAAGGCCAAAATTCATACTTCCTCTGAAGAAGACAGCATCTGTTCCACTGTGAGATCTCCCCCTGTTGCTGGGTCAGCTTTAGCCAGCAGGAAACAAGGAGCAAGTCCCTCCAGATTTTTCCCTTTCCTCACAGGTGGTCTACAGAGGCAGAAGTCATTTTGGGGGAAGTGGCAGGGAAGGAAGTGAAGCAGATCCCTGTACACCCCCTCCCCAGATAGCAGAACTATTATTTCTCACCTTTTTTCATCCAGCTGTCCAGGAAAGAAAACAAAACAAAACAACAACAAAAAACCAAACACAACTCGCCCCCAAAACCACAAGAGATCATCACATGGCCCTGACATTAAATTTGGATATTTCCAAATCGTTGTACCATGTGAGTATTAGTTCCAACCTAGCCTGGGTTTGATTTTACACGTTTCATTTTGTGTACCAAACACCAGTCTCACAACTTGTTTCTTAACAAGTCCATTATCACTTTGAGAGGTGCCACAGTATATCTAAAGAATAGAAGTACCTATGGAGCAGAAGAATTCCAAGACCACGTAAAGACCTGGTCCCTGTACAACTGCTGTGCCAGTTAGTAGCTAGTGGGTGCTCTAAAAATGGGACTGGGCTCCCATTTTTCAGGTATAGTAATTTCAGGTACTCTACTATTTTGAAAGTCAGAGAAAATGCATACACAGCTCCCAAGAGGTACTGCTAGAGAACAGCAACAAGCATAGTCAGCTCCTGCAATCATCACAGACTGTTATCTTCAGACCTGCCCGCCTTTGAAAAGTGACTAAAGTGACTAAAGAGTGGAAACACCACGCACAACAATCCCACACTGAGCAAAGAAAATCACTATTCTCTATTCTCATAGGGTTTTATAGCAAATAGGTTCTTAGAGAATTTGCCTTCTCTGAAGAAAGAGAATTTAAAATTCAATTCCAACCACAGAATTTGTACCTTAGTAGTGAATCAGCAATGCCAGGTTAACCATGTCAGACTTGCAGTCTGGAACCTACACTCCCAACAATCCACAAACAATAAACAGGATACTTTATAAAAAACAAAAACAAAACAAAACTAACACAACTGTTTGTTTTTCCAGGTATACACTAAATACAAAATGGTACCACATTAACTTGTACTCCACTTTCTTTCATTAACCAGCCCTTTTACTATGCTCTCAGAAAACCTCTGTAAGAGCTCAGAGGAAGAATGGTTCTGGAAAGAGGGAGCAGGCTTCAAAGAATGAGAGGTAGAAACTTCACAAAGAGTGTTCTGGTTCTGCATTGAATATAAGAATATAATCCTAAGATTATACATGTGAAAATACGAGAGTGCCCAATATATGCCTAAAGAGAGTATCATCAATCTATTGTTATATTATGTGGTACTCTTTTTGAGGAAATGAAGTGAGTTTTTCCTGACATACTAGCCAGCACTTAAGAGTACATTCTATTCCATCTCTGACAACTATATCTTTAATAATGTATGCTACCTCTCTGATTTATACTACTTATTGTCATCACAAACTTCAGATGATCACAGAAACCCCAACCTTGCTTCTAGTGCTGCAGATCCAGCCCAGTTCCCATGTAAATAACCTTCAGGCGTGCAGGGTCTCACCCACAACTGCTGTATGTAAAATATTTGTGTCTCAGATAGATTTTAGAAAAAGACTTAAACGTGTAAAGCAACATCTGGTATCTACGCATTCATCCAGCATGTGGAAGCCTGTGAGAAGCATGTTTTCCAAACTTGCGTGGCACGGAAAGGTCACCATATGGAGATGACTAACAGCGTTATTTGGATTAGGCTTTCAGCTACACTCAGTCCCCTACGAGGGCCGTTTCCTGTTTATGTGACAGGCATGTCACATTTTTCAGGCATGCCACATACAGTTGTAGAAATAATGACTTTTGACTGAGATTCTTGTATACACCACCTGTGTGAGGCCACAGCGATTTCCAACACAAGGAGATGCAGTCATGTTTTACAAAACACAAGGGATGACCAGAGCACAGAAAAAAACAAAGGAAAGGCCACTTACTCTGCATACACTTTCATCCACCTTACTACTGAAGGAAAAACAGTGCAAGAGCAGCCAGACAATCCTGAAACAACACTGAAAGCAAACACAACAGACTATGAGATCACTCCCTGCTTCCTACCCACTCTAGTCCAACACGATGCTCACATGCAAAACAGCCTCCATGAATGTTCACCTGTGAAGTTCCAGGTCTGACCACCACATTTGAGACTGTTCCATGTCATCAGCACAGCCATGCTCCAGGTCAACCACCCACAGGTGATGGCACAGAAAAGAGCATTCCCTGTACTATCTCAAGTGATGGTAAGAAAACCTGGCTGTGAACACACTCCCTTGGTACTCCCTCAGCCAGCTGCTCCTCCTGTACCTGCTCTTCCCCTGCTACATCAGTGTCACCTCTCGCTCCACCATCACAAGGCGGTCACCGACTCAGCACTGGCTTGGGTTTGCTTCTTGGGGTGACTGGGGCAGAGAAAGGAGAGAAATTAGACCACAAAGAGCTTTTAGTTCTTTTCATCTCCCTAACCAGTTATGGTTATCATAAAAGCAACACCACACCCATGTCCAACTGAAGAGGGACAGAGGGGAGTGTTGGGAGAGAAATATCAGAAGCCACTACACTAAACCTTCCTCTGAAAGAACATCAGAAAATCAAGTGCTCTTGTGTTGGTTGCCCTAACCCTAGCAGCCCAGCCTGGGAAAAAAAAAATAATAAAGAAAATAAAATAATTAAAAATTCACACCAAGTTCCTTACCACTGTACACACACCTTTTTTGTTGTTGATTACTCATGATACTTGTAGTTCCCAAGAGCCAGACAGGTGGCCAATTATTAGAAAGATGCTCCGCTGAACCAGGACCCTCAACTTGAGGTTCCTACTTCAAGGTAACTGCTTAAATTCTCACATGTGCCTATGCCAGTATTAAGACATCCCAGCATTTTTCTAGGAACTGTTCTGAAGACGAACAATTTCTAGAAAGTTTAATGTTTTAATATTTTGATTATAAGAATGCAAATAGCTGCTTTCTGTCAATGTAATCTCATCAAACTCCTACTAAGCCCCATTGCTAGATCTGTTCAAATTTGTTCTTGAGACTTGTGGAAATCATAGGAACACTTAAGGCAATGACATGATTCCTGAAAGACCAAAAGCAAGACAGTGGGTCAGAAAACAGACTGGCCACAATGCCCAGAATGTAATCCAAATTAGCACCAAATCAATCGTTACGAGTAGGGGTACAAAGAAACCCCACACCCTAATTAAAAGCTACCCCATGAAAGAGTATTTACAAAGCTACTCTCCTGGCACAAGATAAAAATCCAACTCCTGGAACCCTAAGCCTTCAGAGCACACAGATCAAGGTAACTTCTTTCTGTACTGCTTTAGAAAACAGCATGGACCAAATCCAACAGGCACAGGGATCAAGCTGTGTTTGAGAGGTTTGTAAAGTTTTGTTTGTAGTCAAACCACTGCCCGAGCCATGTTCAAAACTAAGCCATGCTTGGATCCAGATTTTAAATAGCGCTGTTGCCAGCACTCTGGCCCATGGTGATTTTGACTCGAGAAGACTGGTCTACAAGCTTGAAGAAATATCTGATGGGACAGCAGCCATCTTCCAGTCTTCGCATATATATCTGACAATGCTCAGGATTGCCAATCCCAAAAGTATCAACAGAAGGCAGAAGTGAAGGGCTCAGAGATGAGACAGACCCTGCTCTCCGGCCAAGAACCAAGCGCTCCAGGAAAACATTAAGCCCTACTGCAGCACTACACACATTGAGTTTCATTCTCCTGCTTGAACTAAGCTCGAGACCCAGTGATCTAAAGGAACAGGATATCAAGATCAAAGTCATCATATAAAGAAGGATGAGGAATGGGGAAGTTAGGCATACCATTTTTCTTCATATAAAAAGAATATTTTTACAAGGATAATGGGTAAAGAAAGAAGCTGCAATAGGAAAATCAGAATATTCTTTACGAAGGTAAACTGTGCCACTCCCACCATGTCTAAGCAAGTGACCAGTCCACTTAACCCAAACTCTTTGAGCAAGGACAGCCTGTTGGGCACGTGCAGAGTCCCCCCTCTAACACAGTTACAGCTCATTCCACATTTACTACAATATAGACTTGTAAGTGGCAGGTTTCTATCACTGCTATGAGAGCTCTTAAGTCCTATCTACGATCTGAGGCATGTGAAGGTATTCACTTATTCAAAATTTACCTACAGCAGCCTCCTCTGAGCTTTATGGATTTAAAGCCTCAGGTGAGCTGGGAGGACCATGAAGAGACGATACAGATTTTTCAACTCATATCTTAGCAGCAGAATGAAAAAGGGAAATCGCAAACCAATTCCTAAGAGAAAACTAGGAATGTGCACCCATTAGAACAAAAAGATGACAGAATCAAATTCCAGACTTTTGGACTATTTGTAAAAGTTGGGGGTTTGCTTGACATTACTTTTGATGACTTCAGCCGCACATGACAAATTAACATATACTAAGGATCCACACACCATTTTTAACTGTAAAGCATTTATCAGACCTGAGTAAAAACTATACCCATCTTGTCCATTCAGCGCAGTAGACCTGCTCATCTTTGTACCCACATCAAGCCCAGCAGATGCCTACATTATAAATCTTACTGGAGTTACTTTCGCATTTGCAACAGGCTTCACCAGTGGTGCCCAGGGACAGGGCAAGAGGAAATGGGCACAAACTTGAATATAAGAAGTTCCACCTAAACATGAGGAGGAACTTTACTTTGAGGGTGGCAGAGCCCTGGCAGAGGCTGCCCAGGGAGGTGGTGGAGTCTCCTTCTCTGGAGACATTCCAAACCCGCCTGGACACGTTCCTGTGCAACCTGCTCTGGGTGGCCCTGCTTTGGCAGGGGGGTTGGACTAGGTGACCTCCAGAGGTCCCTTCCAACCCCATGTGATTCTGTGATCAGGAGGCTGTCTCTCCATTGCAACTGCTTCATGAAAACCAATTCACCATATAAGCCTGTCAGACTAAGCTGTTGCAGCTGAAGAGATCATCACCTCCCACAGCTGGGATGAATGAGAGAGGAGCCACCTTGTCAGCCACCCCAACTGAGCTAAACAGAAGTGGGAAATCAGAGCCCCCCACCTCAGCAGTTCACAGCACTTGAAGATACACAGACAAACCGGTGGCAGTCTGCCACACCACACAGAAGTGTGACCTGTGGTGGCATGGGAAGAGGCACAGCACCTCAGGAGGATGGCAGCCCCTGGGAACAAGGGCCACTTCAGCCAGCCCCTGCGAATGAGAGCAAGGTCCCAGCCACACAGCTTCATTTTTCCTGCAAAGGTTTCCCTTCTGAGCAAGTCACTAAGGTGAGCAGTGAGTACAGGAGCTTCAGTCTACAAACCACACATGTTATCTACCCTGGAGCCTGTTGGGAGAGGGAGATGATTGATTGTGAAGCTCCTGATCGTCAGACGCAAACCAAGTGACATGCTACCATAGAGAGGAGGGAAGGGAATCTTACTAACTGTAAAAACCTTTAAAACAATAAGCCCAAGCAAAAGTGAAATCCAATAGCATGAACCTGTCTCACTTCACCTTCTTCTTCCAAAAAGCATTTTGAGACAACAGGGGTTGAAAAAGTGGCAGCTGGGAAGCAAGCATATCTTTATGGATGGCTTCCAGTGCCTACAGCAACCCATAATTCTTTACCTGCCTTTGGCAAGCACACTGTAAAGGAATTTTTGTCTGACTGAAATGTACAGCGTCCAGCAGATAGGAGTAAAGAAACAGACAAAAACCTATTTGCAAAAAGTTCACAAAAAATAAGGAAAGTCATCAAGAACACAGGAGTGGGGGGGGATGAGGGAGGGCGTAGGGAACAGAGAACATCTCCTAAAAGGATAACATGACAAGGGTGTCTCTCTTCACTGAGCTGCCTAAGTCAAGGACGGAAGGGGACAGGGTAAAATAAGAGGCATTTTCACTTCTCTTCCGCACAGAATTACAAATGTATTTGAAGAAAATGAACTGTGAGATGATGCGTGTAAAAAAATATATTGCTCTACCATGACTGGTGATGGTAGAGTTATGTTGTATATTTAGGCATGCATCCAGAAAAGGGTGACTGCCAGTTTCGTGGTTATGAATCATGAATCTCAAGAGCAGAGTAAGAGGCTACAGTGTGCTGAGCAGAATGAACCAGCAGCAATTAACAGAGAGACCAGCAAAACACAGCTACCTTCCAAGATGTCAATCAGAGGTTTAAAGAAAAAAATCAAGGTGACAGGTACACCATAGAAACTTTAGGCACCTCTGCATTGATTTATTGTTTTCAAACGACAACAGTCACAGAACTGCATTCTTTGAGGCTAGAAAAGATAACTGCAGTTGTGAAAACGTAGCTACAGTAGCAAGAAAAGTGATTTAGTATGGGAATGGCTTTATCAAACCAGATAGCAATACCAGGATAGTGAGCATTAGAAGATCAGGTCCATGATTCTTTGATATAGGGCACGTTAAAACATGAATTATTTCTCTCCATCCCTTCCTAAACCTACACAAGTAACCGTGACTTAGCTTTCATCAAGTCTTTTAAAGGTTCACCGGAGACTTTTAAATGGTTAAAAAGTCTACTTCACCTGGGGATAATTATTTTCTTTCCAGTACATAAAAGCCAAAGCACAGGTTTCAAAACACACTCAGCTCCATGGAAGCATTTGCCTCCAAATCTACCATTCACTGCTCTTCCTCAACTCTTTTTCTGAAACAGTTACCCATACCTTTTGGTTTCTCCTAACCGGGACCTTCTTGGCTTTTCACCTTTAAGTAGTGCCTTCTGTGTTTAACTCTTGTTGTTCAGAAGACTAGACCCAGGAGAAATAAAGAGGCAGCAGGGACTCACCTGGTTATAGAGTTGACACCGCAGGCTCTTTCCAAGTTTCTAGCTCTCATAATTCTCTGTTTCCTTCTCATAATTCTCTTTTCCTTCTGTTTTGTCCTTCGCCTTTTCCAGCTTTCTGATTCCAACTACTTGAAGTGGGGCAAGTAAGTAGAAAAACTTCTCCAAAAATCTTCACAAGAGCCTCAGGCTAGCTGTTGCCTCATCCAAAGTGACTTCTGTCCTACCTCCTATTTTCTGGCTATTAGTCTCAGGTGTTAGCCCAATCCACTCAGCTTATTTAATTAAGTGCAGCTGGGATACTCTGTGCAATCACATGAAGGTGCACTTTTCCTTACGCCTAATGTCTCCTCACCACAAACAAAAAGCTGGATAATAGATAAAGAAAACATTATTGACTTAAACAGTATGAACAGCATAGAAAAATTCATAACAGAAGCAACTTAAAAAAACTGGGACCCTCAGAAGTATTACCACTGAAGGTTTCTGAGACACTGCAGTATTTTCTGATTTTAACCCGTTTAGGATAAACAGAGAGGCATTACAGCCCAAAAAACATGAGGCACTAACATTCACAAGCAGTCACAACATAAAACTGTCTTTTCTTACCCCAAAGCTGTTCCAAAATTTACCAGAACTTGCACAGGATCATCCAAATATGAAAACATCCAAATAGAAACACACTTAAGACTCACATGATGGATGGTTACAGCACTGATAAAAAAAAAATATAAAAAAGAATCCCTGCCTCAGTGCTGTATTCCAACAGAAGGAAGGAAACTGGTTGGGAACAGCTGGGAGTTAATGTAGCAGGGACTGAAGATGGAAAAAACAGAGACAGTGACTGAACAGCAAACAGCATTCTTTCTCTTCTTGGTCATCTTTAAATTTTATTTGTTTTTAAGACTTGCATTTGTGCTATGACTGCTTCTTTATGAAAAATACCCATAACATGGAATTTAAAAAAAAAAGAAAAGAATCTGTTTTTAGAACTTACAAATATAAAAACGTGACTAACCAAGTTCTCTTAAATAGGGAACCTGAGCATTATGGATTTTTTTTCATCTTAGGAGGGGGAGAAGGGTTAGTTTTAAAATTATATATTGAACAAAACAATGGAATTAACTTTAAAAAAAAAGAAAGGAAAAAAAAAAGGGATTGACTAACTCTCCAGAAAAGCACTATTACTTATTACAGTGACCCACACATGCATACATTTGGCTGAACACACATTCATCTCCCTTGCTTAGCTTTCCCTCATGCTCCTGTTTGCCCTGCATGGTCCATTATAGCCAGGCACAGGATCTCCAGTCAGCCCCAAGCCTCTCAAACTCCATCATCCCAGCACCTGACAGACACTTTGCAGCTGCAAAGGGACAGTCTTTTCCTCACCTCTCCCCAGAGGAAAGGCAGAGATGTGGGGAAAGGAGCATCTAGGGTCTTCACCACAGCCATGGCAAGGAGCAAGCGAGAACCTCAGCAAAATCTCTTCTCGTACAGATACTGTATGTTGAAATCTCACAGAAATTTAACAAAGTGGCTAGGATACTTCAGTGTTACTGCATCCATTCTAATCTTGCCTAATCTTTCTCTCCAGAGTCCTCGTTTATGTCATATACTGAGTTTAGTAGGGTTACTAACCTGAACTAATCATAACTGTCTAAGCTCGGCATGTCTTCATTTCTAGTTGTTCCTCCTCCGAGATCGTATCTTTATCTGGTTTGTTAAGAGCCTACTAAGAAGCAGACAAGACAAGGTTTTAATCAAATGTAAGCAGTAACAACAGGTTTTATTCAAAACTTCCAGTAAAGAGGACCCGCTAGTTTTGGAATAAAGGTAAAGTACTACAGCTTACGTGAATATAAAAGATCAAAGAGAAGAAAATAAACCAAGCAGTAAAAAAAAAAGTAAAAATTAAAAATATATATTTTTTAAAGTTTGAAATAGACCCACACAGGGATTTTGAAGTCCTCCAAACAATTAACAGTTACTAGGTTTGGCAAAACAGAATTCTCTTACAAAATTAAAAGCCTACTTCTGTTACATAAACTGTATAAAACTACTCCATACTTGAAGAGCACTCTGTACAATTTTGTCTTGAAATACACAGACCTGCAGCCTTCAAACTGCAGGAATTAATCGTTTTGTCCTCTTCATGGGTAAAAGAATTAACCAGCTGCGCAATTGTTTTGGGGGAAAACGAAGAGGCAAAAATAGTCAGAATTAACAAGATGAAGCCACTATAAAAATGAAATGCACAGCAAAACTCAGACTTCAGTTTAAACTAACAAGCTATGTTTACAATATATTCTACAATTCAGTTGTCATTTTCCCTTCCCACTCCCACCTCCCCCCCATTCAAATATTCCTAATTCCTTTATGGTCTAGATCTAATTAATTTCTAAACTTTCAAATACACCGTACATACATTTAGCAAAAAAAACATACCTAACATTCTTACAGCAGTATGGTCAGGACACAATTTCAAAGATTATTACACAGTTATTGAGATTAAACTTTATGACTTCTTTTTTTTTTTTTCTTTCTTTCTTTTCAAGAGAACAGTAACCATCAACTTAGACAAATGGTTTGAAAATGTACTGCGGACAGCCTGCAAAAAGCAGACTTCACCAACATCAGCTCTTAGCCCCAGAAGATGAAGGGAAAACCAGTGAGTTCTGAATATAAGGAAGAAAGAGAACCTCAGAGTGCCAGCTACAGGAAGATCCTTCAGGAACTTGGTCTGACAGACTGTGGTTTTGGCTCGGTCGTCCCCGTCGCACTGAGCCCTGCAAATCAACTTTGCAAGAGTACATTACAATGTAAACTAAAATTCTTGATACCGACAGTATGTCAAAGGGATTTTTTTTTTTTTTTCTGAATCCAACAGTTGGTCACAGAAGTCAAGTATTTCCATGGCTCTTATTCAGCTGTTGCCAGTTCAGGGGAAAAAAATTTTTTTAAAAAAATGTGTGTGTCTGACTCATACGTCCTTCAAGTACATGCAAGGCTCAATTGTTTCCAAAATGCAGGACCTTTTAAGACACTGAAGAAATAGGATTATGAGGAGAGCCCATTTGAGTAAGTACTTTATCCAGCCACTGAAGGGGACCATGAAGATGTATCTCTATCCAGCATGGAGTGCTCGTTACATCTTGGCGATGATACTCAGCTCCCCAACCCTGGAAAAAGAATCATAAGTAGGGAAAGAAAAAAAAAAAATCACTTTATTTTATAATACCAGGTATGTGAAAAGCATACTTCAATAATCTTCCTTCTTACCAAAATACTCTAGCTTTCAACAGTCGTTACCAACAGAGTAGAATAACACCCTTGATACACCAACTATTATCGCATTTCAACAAACAAACAAAAAAACCCCTACATTTGGAGGAAATGCCATTTTGAGATCTCTTGGAACAGAAGTCTTTAAATTCTTAAAGACTTAACCTGTGGCAGCACAAAATTTCCCCATGCTTCACTGCCAGTTGCACAATGTCCCAATAAAACCTCTGAAGAGGGGGATAATCAAGTCTTCTCTGCCAAGACCGAAAATAGAACAAATTGAGGGGGAAATGCTGCCAAACAGATCAACAAATTAAAAAATGAGGTCACAGACTAACATTATGGAAGTGGGGGTGAGGCATCTGTCTGACAAGAACCAAAGCATCATTCACAAGATACGATAAAACGAGCAATAAGTCAGAAACTTTCCCCTTTGAAGAAAGAGGGCATGGTCATTTCCTAGCAGGCTATTTCTCAAGTTAAGACAAGACGGGTTTTGTTTCAGCTCCTACCCCATTCAGTTACAGTAATTACCAAAGATCCAAGTGGATATTTAAACAGCATTTGAAATAATTTTGGAAGTGACCCGTTTTGGGGGCAGGTCTGGAGACAAGGCTAAAAATGGCTGCAGGTACATTTTGCTCTGCTCTACATTACGTATAACCCCTATCAACCCCTCTATGTTAATCCCAACACAGGTGGCAGCAGCTCTAAACGCTGTGCAGGGCAATATCCAATAGGCAGGAGGTCCCGTGCAACTGTTCACATACAGCCCTCCAGAATGCAGAGCTATAAACAACCTATTCCATTTTAGAAAGCCCTGTCCTGACACATCTCAAAGTTTGTACCCTCCTATCAAGAAGAGCCCTTCAGCATATTACCATTCTCATTTGACTACTCTCATACATGTGACCAGCCGTTTTATGTCAGGACACATGTTGACACTCGCAGCCACATCACAAATCTTGACCTTGCATGACCCCCTGGAATAGAAAGGTATGTGTATTATTCTAAATAACTACTGCAGCTCCTAATTTGGGAGTTGCTGGTCAAGACAGATTTAGAGGATTAAGCTATCTACACTCCCACAACTGCTATCAATGACTTACACTGCAGGCCCAGCTCAACTCTCCAAAAATACCACACCCAGGAAAAGAAGCATGAAGTTCAGCTGGGCCTCTCACAGATAGCACAAACCATAACAATGGACAAAAGAAGGAGCAAAAGCTGATGCTGCATAATTAATTGGTGGCTTTTCCACTTTTAGGCCAAATAATTCATGACTTAATTCTTCTCAAAACTTACTTGCACTGTAAGTTGCCATACCCCACAAAATTAAAAAGACAAGCCCCATAGTTCCAGAGTACTTATGCAATAATTCTACTATTGTCTATGTCTATTAAAGGACATGGACCTGTTGGAACGGGTCCAGCGGAGGGCCACGAGGATGATCAGAGGGATGGAGCACCTCTCCTATGAAGACAGACTGAGACAGCTGGGGTTGTTCAGCCTGGAGAAGAGGAGGCTCCAGGGAGACCTTATAACAGCCTATCAATACCTGAAGGGAGCTACAGAAGAGCTGGAGAGGGACTCTTTGTCAGGAAGTGTAGTGAGAGGACAAGGGGCAACGGTTTTAAATTGGAAGAGAAGAGATTTAGATTAGACATCAGGAAGAAATTTTTTACTATGAGGGTGGTGAGGCACTGGAACAGGTTGCCCAGAGAAGCTGTGGCTGCCCCATCCCTGGAGGTGTTCAAGGCCAGGCTGGAAGGGGCTTGGAGCAACCTGGTCTGGTGGGAGGTGTCCCTGCCCAGGGCAGGGGGGTTGGAACTTGATGATCTTTAAGGTCCCTTCCAACTCTAACCATTCTATGATTCTAGGTTTCTATGATTCTATAGATTATCTATACATACATTAAATACAAAAATCAACTGAAGCACTGAAACTTTACAAGAGGCAATTCAATGAAATTAGAATAGTTAACAGACATGATAGAAACGCTTCACAAGTGGCTACAGACTTCTGCAGGTCACCTCAAGCTTTCAAAGTATGTGCATCAGATGCACATCATCCACAAAGACAACAGGTCGATGGAGGGAGGCACTGGACCATTCAAAATCACCACATTAAGTAAAAGTAATTTATTTTGCTTGCAAAATAATCTCAAGAAAATGTTCACATACCTTTACAAAACTCATACGGAGAGTGCACATCTTAGTTAGCTCATAGACCGTCTCAAAGCCATGGTTCACTGACTGAGCCAAAAGCTGAGCAAACTCTTGATTGTTGAAAATTTTCAAACTGCAGCCACTGGGAATTTTGCAGACCGTGGTGGGGTGGAAACCATGATGGTAGTTGCAGTTCCGACTTTGCACAAAAATACTGCTGTCGCTAAGACACTCAGCGTACACTTCCCCACCCACGTAATAGAGATGAACACCTAGAAGGAGGAGGTTGACATAAGGTGGTTAGATGAATTCACACTGTGTAGCTGTTTTCCATGCTCTCTCTCCACAGACATATGTTTCTGCTCAAAGAGATAAACATTAGTTGTGTATCAGACCATTGGCTGTCTGCCTTCAAACTTGATTTTTACTTTTCTTTTTCATCAGAAGGCGATTTGAAAGGAGGATGTGTAAAGCAAATTAGTAATGCCTGCATTTTAACACATTGTATATTCAACAACAATAAACCAGCAAGTACTGCAGTAGTTTTGATGCAGTACGTTGGATGGCTTGACCACTTGAACTTCTTTCTCGTCATAATTATGTAGAATAGTAATTGGGAATGCAAGAGGAGAAAACAGAAACCTACTGCATCGTTTGTAGATACTAAAGCAGTCTCAAGCTAGATTCTCTGGAAAAGTCCTGAATGCTATTTTGGGTAGCGTGAGTTTTTTCAGCTCGCTTTAATTCCAGAGAGCTGGAAAAAGAAAATGGCCCTTATATAGCCTCAAGTTATGTCAGAGGAGGTTTAGATTAGGTATTAGGAAAAAATCCTTTGTTGAAAGGGTTACCAAGCGTTGGAACAGGCTGCCCAGGGAAGTGGTTGAGGCACCATCCCTGGAGGTATTTAAAAGATGGGTAGATGTGGCACTTACGGACGTGGTTAAGTGGTGGACTTGGCAGTGTTAGCTTTACAGCTGGACTCGATGTTCCTAAGGGCCTTTTCCAAAATAAATGATTCTGTGATTCTATATTCCTCATATACATCTGTCAAATGAGGGTACACTCCAATTTTACAGTCTTCTTTCCTTCTGCTGCTTGCTCCCTCACCTGCCACTGATAGCAGCAAGCCCCAGAAGAGTGCCATACAGGGCACCTTGGTAGAGATTTGCTGTCAGTTCCACTCAATTCCAAAGGCTTTATGAAAGCAAGGAAATTGGCTTTTTGTGTTTAAAAATGGATTATTTGCTGCTTAAACCTTTCACCTCCCACCGTGTCACAGGTCAGAGAAGCAAACACACAGAATTTAAAAGCTAAACTGAAGTCTAGTCAGAAAGCTTTGACTGTGCTCTCTCATGTAAGATTTTGCTGCTGTGTATGCACGTACCTGTGTGAGTAGTACCTGATCTGTGAAAATGTTTATGGCTATGCCTTCAAGTTCAGAATTTACTCCACCTTCCCTGAAGACTAACAGTTCTACACCATCATTAGTTGTACACGTTTACTTAATCAACAGCATCCTTGTCTATTCCACGCTCTGCTTCGGTACACATGCAGTTAAGTGCTTCAGCAGAACCCTGCTTGCAGCTGGGTTACTCTTAGCAGGAAAATGAATGAGGTGTTAAATAAATATCCTGATACTTGGTAAGACGGATGCGGAGAAAAAGAAGGAAGAAGTATTAGGACTTGAGTGGCACAGCACAGGTGTGGTGTACTGCTGAGAGCTGCACAATTCCTCACGCAGAGAAAACCTCTCCAGACCGAGGGCTCAGACTTCAAGAGCTGATAGTTCTCTTCAGTTTCAATTCCTTCCTCCTTTAAGGAGGAGGAAGGAACTTTATTAATCTGCACTTGCAACATACATAATCTGAACCCACAATTTTCTCAGAAAATTTAGAGTTTATTAATAATGTAAACACCTAAAAAAATTGTCTGGCAGGAATGTCCCATTGCAGGGGGCAATGTCAGTTTTGCCTGTGATTAGCATTATAGGTTGAGTTCCCAGAACAAGAGGGCTCTAGGAAGTCAGACAAAAACCAGAAGCTTTTCCCTTTTGCAGGACATTGTCACAGCCATAGAAGAGAAGCACAAAATTAGCACTGAAAGAATCACCAGCCTGTGAAAAATGAATTTGGAAAAACTGTTTTAGCAGGTTGTCTCTCTAAATACATGTTAGGATAGCTAATTTATGTTGGAAATAAGGCTAACTAAAGATATGGTGCCAAAACCTGTAATTCTGATTTCCATATACACCAACAATCAAGATAAATCAAGGCACTTCATTAGACAAACTGCCTTAAACTCTCATTCTAATTAAGATTATGATAGGCTTCGGACAATTAAAAATTGATTAAGGGTAAAACCTTCCTGTAATTACACACCAGGTAAGAACAATACTTTGCTTGTAAGACCTCTTGAGGCAAGTGGCCCAGGTTGTCGTATCTATGGGAAACACCCCTTCCCTCCCTACCCCCAAAACCCTAAAAAAATGGATGCAAAGATCCAAAACTCACCTTTGCCAATATGTCGCCTGGTGTTCTCAATGGTAGAGTTGCGGTTAACGTTCGAGAGCAGCCCCAGGCAAAATCTGTTCTTGTTGTTTGAAGGATCAGTGAAGCCATCCACCAGGATGCTGGTGGAAGAAGCGTGGAATGCCTCCCCGACACGATTATTCAGCTCATAGTAGACAATGGAGCACCAGTGCTTCGGCTCTTCATAAGCAACTGCCTGAACATCTGTGGAGCAACAATGGAAACGTTACAATCTAATGGTGAGGAAATACAGACTCAGATGTAAAGATTCATAAACTTGTAGATTTCGGCTGAAGATCACTGAAAGATGAGCTGGATAAGCAATTGCAGCTAAATGAAGGCTCTTCTACCTTCAGCTATTTTGGAACTTTTCATAGCCACAGACATACAACAGAGTAATTCTACCTCAAGTTTACCTGCACAAGACTCACAAGAGACAAAGGTTGCCACTAGATATCAACAGAAAAGGGCAGGAAGCTCCCAGGCTTCTACAAAATCCTATGGTGTGGCCACAGACAGCAGAGAAACACCGTCATCGCACAGCTCAGCTTTCTTTCCAATTTAGTAAATGACCTTCTACTTCAGTTCATTTTTACTCAGCTACCAAATTATAAGTCCATTCCGTGCTTACTGCGAAGTTTTATAGTCACAGGGAGAAATAGCATCACACACCAAAGACCATTTGTAACTTTGAGTACCAGGACGTATAGCAAGGTAGCTTAAATACACGTCAGCAGATCAATCTCACAGTACTCGGGGCACGCACAAAGCTTTCTCCTGGGCTTCTTGAGGGAAGGGTAAGAGGCTTCAAAAACTAAGAGAGACAGACACATGTCCACGGAACACACATGAAGCACAATCTTCAATATGAATAGACACTGCTTGGGATCAGAGGCTGCACAAGGGCATAACGTGCAGGATCCTAACAATTATGCTGGGCTGAAGAGCAGATGAAATGGAAGAAGATATTATTTAATGAGAACCTTTCATTCATTAAGTGCTACCAAATGCAAAATCTGCAACTGTTCATCGTCAAAAGAGTTATTTGTTGAGTAAGAGCAAGGATTTTCCAGAACGTGGTTTTCCAGAGTCTGGTGACAAGAAGCTCCTCCTCAGCAGCTCCTGACTGAAGCTGGGAATCGTGCAGAATGCTGACAGGGAACTTCTGGTTCACCATTTCTACCCATCAAGCTCTAGACACACATGGAAGTCTTGAGATAACACTTGTGACCATCCACAGGGAACAGTTTCTCCACATGACAGCAAAGGTCTTTACTTTCCAGTGGGTGTCCAACAACAGCGTGGGCTTCTTCAGATATCTCCACCCAGAGGACATTCTTTCAAGGGACGCGGTGGCTTTCTGTGGTTTCTTTTCAGTGAAGGAGACCATCTCACTGCTAAGCCTAGCACAGTTGGACTTGCTGCTAAACTACCAACTTTGTCGATAAAAGGTCCAACTACAGGTCAAAGTGATAAAATGAAAATCAAGACTGGTATTATGGGAAAATTTGTTTCCCTGGCCAGAAGTTTCCTTCTCCCAGCCCCAAGTCTTTACTGAAATCAGCCAACTAAGACCAGTGTTCGTGTTTTCCCAAAGGTATGAGTTTTCCAATGCATGCAAAACAAAAAAAACAAACGTCCCCCTCAAACTAGCAGTACACAGCAGATACAAAAGATGGCAAATAATCAAAAGCAGGATAACACATCCTACATCTCTGTGCAAAACTTCTGAGTGTAGTGTCTACTGCTGACCAGTAACTTGGCTTTTTAAAATAGTGGTAAAAAGGAGCTGATCATTCCTGACACCCTACCATTTTCTATCGTTTCACGTCACTGTAAAAAACAAAACAATAAAAATAATAAAAATCAGTCATTAATTACTAGTAAGAAGTTACTACACTTAATACCCATGAAGATGCCAGCAATTATCAAAGCTGCAGCTTTGCCCCAGTTCTCAAAGTCAGGAAGAAATCTTGCCAGCTGGCCATTCTTACAGAATGAATCATATCTCTCTCACACAGATTTCATACTAACTTCCTTACATTTGCTTTAAGTCATGCAGAGCAGGTGCGTTTAGTCTCTCTATTCCCAGCATGGGCCAACAATGGAAATTACCCAACTTCATTGACAGGATGCAGCTTGTTAAATCAAATCTCTTAAGACTAACAAATCACCATGAAGAACGCACTCCTAAAAAGTTTGCAACAAAAATGCTGCAGTTAAGTTCACAGTAAAAACTCTTCTTTAAAAAAAACCAACATCTGCTGCAGGTTGTAGAAGTAGTGCAATTACAGCATACATATACAAATAACAAACACATGAAAGCACACAGAAGCAAGGTATATTTTTTCTTTTTTAAATGAAGGGACAAAGATAAAAATCCATTGTACTAAACTACTGGGAGAGAAAAATTCTAATAGACACAATTTTTATTTGAAATGGTTAAATGTTAAAAAGCAAGAAGAAAAATGTAAATCCTTTTCATCAATTCTCATGTAATAGAAGAATTCTACAGTATTCGTGTATTTTGTGAGAGGGACAAACACGTTAAAGTCTGCACTTAGGCACAAACATTGATAAATGTCCTTTGGGCCAGCAAGGACTATACACAGAGAACATATATTAAAAAAAAAAAAAGTGGAAATGCTACAGATGGGGTTTCTCACATGCAAAACTCATTCCACTCAGAGAGTAAATAGGTTAGCACAAAAGTTATCCAAATTGTTTTAAGAGGGCAAATATACTTCCTGAAACCAGGCATTAAGCTTAGCAACAAAACAAGTGAAAAAAATAAATTAAAAAATCAAACAACAGTTATATTGTTCACATGCCTGTGATCTTGATAATCATTCTGGCACAGCATCCAGCTTGCTGCTCTTTCTTGGCATGGGCCACAACTGTGTAAGCTTATGTGTTCTCTAAAGGGGCTATTTCTCACAACGTGATGAATGCACTAAATCCTTTACTCAGCAGTCACGGCTGGCCGCAAAGGCTTTAAAAAGCAATGTGTAAAAAGATGTCTGTCTCATACTACATAAAGCAACAGGGTTGGGGCTTTTTTTTTTTTTTAAATACAGATTTTCAAGTCTGTAGCAATGCCACACCTCGGGCAGACAGCTCTGAATTCTGAACCACTGCATGACTCAAAGATGGCACAAAAATGGGGAGGGGGGATGGAACAAAAGAAAAAAAGCAAACCCAAACACCCTTATGACTAGAAGTGTAAACTATTGAAAACAGAGCATACTCTTTAAGGACTGAAGTTTAGAATTCAGGACAAAAACATAGTAAGAAAAGACAATTTCATGAGATGTAGTGTGTCAGGAAAAAACACAGATATTCCAGCTGCCCATGTAAAACGTCTTTGGGTGTTTACAAAACTGACAGTATTTGCATCCATCCTCTGATCAACTCTTTGCTTGGAGAGCTATACTTGACAGTATCTACTGTCATCCACAATTCAGTGGCTTTATATAGCATTAACTGCATTGTTCCAATAAATTAATGTAATCATAGCTTTGTATCTCCAGATTTACTATGTCATCCCTTACAACAACAGAAAGAAACTACAGGGTGGGTTTTCTTCTTTTCCACAGCTAAAGATTTCTGTAGACAATACAGATCCAAAATTAAAACTCAATGATTACACAGCAGTTCTGAAAGTTCTTTACTCTTAAGAAGCAAAGCAGAAGACCAGAAGAAAGTGGTCTTACCTCCTCTGTGTATGTCAGGGGGAAGCGCAGGTGCCATCATGTTGGTATCCATTGGCTGGGAGGTATCGTGTGTCATCTGATCTTCCGGAGGCAGGTAAGCAGGAGGGGGAGTATCAGCTAAATATAGAAAAGGTAGAGATACAAGAGTCCTTTCCTCTCTTTAAAGTACATATACATACCCCACATAAACAGCTTTAGCCTGGAAATGCTTCCAGCCTGACTCAGCTATAAACTTCCACCCACCAGAAATCTGAGAAAGCAATCATGGACCTTGAGTCAGGAAAGCAAAGAATTACTGTGCATCTTAAGCACAACTGTAACAAAAACAAGTCACTTTCTCCCCATCAAGCCACAACAGAAAGCTCAGCTAAGTTTGCAGCCCACGTTTTTTGCAGGTTGAAGGTACCATATAGATATTAAGAAGCAAAGGGGTCTCAGGACCAGGCCAGAAGTAGATAACGAATATGGTAAATATGAACAAAAGCTGGAGAGGAAAACTTTGTTTGAACTTTTCTGCTTCCTATGTGATTCTATCAGCAAGGTAGGCAAACATCCCAGGTATATCCAGAACCTTATTATTGCCATTGCAGAGTATTAGCTCTATTTCCCTAGATTTGAAACAACAGAAAGCGTTCAGGAA
Organism: Calidris pugnax; assembly: GCF_001431845.1. Taxonomy (NCBI): domain Eukaryota; kingdom Metazoa; phylum Chordata; class Aves; order Charadriiformes; family Scolopacidae; genus Calidris; species Calidris pugnax. The sequence goes on from NW_015090920.1 coordinate 4,829,731, forward strand.
CCCAAATTCTAAAGAATAGTATCTGTCAGTGTCTCTTACTGTACCACCCCGTTCAGGCTTGGATCACTAGCATCAAAGTAGCCCCTGCACAATGACCGTGCTCCCTGACACCCTGCTTTCACTCCTGTTTGAAGTGTCCCAGCCAAATACTCACAATGCCCTCCAGCTGCCTATTTCACTTCTGGGAAAGCTTCCCAAATGGCTTCTTAGAAGCTGCAGGGAGTTGCCAATGTCCCCATTTCCCAAGACACCAGAGGACACTCTCCTCCAAATCAACTGCACGGAGGTACACGCAAGAGAGAAATCCTTGCCTGGTCCCTGCAAGCTTGCCCTGCAAAAGCTGAGATTAGATTACCACTGTGCTGTCTCTGGTGAGCACGGCTGCTGATCATCCCACATTTACTTCCGTGACTGAGAGCACGGATTGCAAACGACCACAGCAAATAATCACAGGAGCTTCCCAAACCCTGAAAACCAAATTAGCATCAACCAAAGGCAGGAGAAGCACACCACTGCTTTGTAAGGTTTGGGCTTCTGTGGGGTGGTGGTTTTTGGGGGTTGGATTTTTGCCTTTTTTTTTTATTTTTAAGGAAAGATATATTAATGAAATCTCTGAACTGCTTATTGCTTAGGAGATACTGCGTTGAGAGCTTTCCATCCAAAACAGGCAGGTACCTTGCTAATTCCCTTACTTGGATACTCTCAGTCAAATGAGAGAGCAGCAGAGAAAGACAGAGATTACGATGGGGCTGCATTAAAAGCAGTTTAAGTCTTGTACTTTATAAGCCTTAAATGATCCTGTATGTGCAAACATGATGCACAGACAGGGAAACAAGACTGTAAGGCCACAGGCAACAAATGAGCCAGTAGCTAGAAAATTTTCCAAGAACTCTGGATAACTTCGCTGTTCCTTTTATTGCCCAAAAGTCAGCCTCTTTCCTCATTAGTGCAAGACAGACAACTGTCCAGAGCTAAGCATCAAGGACATCAGTATCTTGACCTCTCCTCTGATTCAATTTCTTCACTGCAGCTGCTGACTCGTCTTTACGGGCACAGGGACAGAACAGACCCTCAAAGATCAAGTGAACTTCCACACACCAGTGTTCAGGAAGACCTTGTTAGAGAAGCCTTTATCTCTGCTGGAAGAGCCCCAACCACACCAATCATATTAAAAACAACCAAAAAAAAAAAGAAAAAAACACAACCAAACCCCAAAGGAAGGAAAGACAGCTGGTTTTGCAGCAAATTTTCACAATTTTTAAAAAAGCCAATACAAACTCTCTTTCCTTCCCTCCCGCCTCTGCAAATTCAGTAGTCTTCACTCACTTCACAAAAATTTTAAAGAGAAACAACTATTAGCAGCAGAAATCTACGGACGTTAGTTTCATGTAATAGAAAACAGATTTTCAGAAGCCTACTGCTTTGTTTACACACACCCTGCCCTCCCTCAGCCCCAGAAGAAAACATGCAAACAGAACATCAGTAAGCATTTCTATGGAGTCCTTCTCCCAGCATTTAGATAAAGAAATCTGTGACAAACTGCTTCTGCAGTATTTTTATCACTTGGGTCAAGAGTCACAAACTGCTTCTGCAGTATTTTTATCCATCCGCATGTAAAGACCAAAAAATAAAAAAGAAAGCTTCACAGAACTTTCTACAGACATCAATCAATAAAGAAAGGTTGGTACTTCTTTGACTTTAGGAAGTAAAACAGCCTGAAGATTTCTTTTCAGGGTCTTAAGGTACTGATTCTCAGTTGAAGTATATTTGTTTCTTGCAATTACATCATTATGTGAAGAAATTTTATCAAGTAGCAATAGCACGATCCCCTTGAGAAACATCCTTCTTCTGCAGAACTAAAGCCTCGTGCTGAATTTATGGTGATCTCTTTCCTGAGCAAGGATGATCTGTAGCGTTATACTCCTTGAGCAGTAAATACTACGCTTTGTGGGATAAACTGTTGAACTGGTCCACAAAACATTTTGAACCCCTCCTACTGCCCCAGAAGAGTTTTACTGTAATGTTTTAACTGTGTTTGAGAGAGGCACAATATTAAAACCTTCAGTGTTATTACCAGACAAAATGATTCGATAGTCTTTATTACCTTACACTTCCTGACAAGCGTGAGCTGATAATTTGCTGTTATTAAGCAAAAAAAAATCATGATACCAGTGACGTCCCTTCTGAAGAGGAACTGAAGTTGACCATACCTGGCATCTGGAAAGGACTTCCCGGGTCTGAGCTGGCTGGAGAATGTGGGTAGGTGCTACTGCTGCTTCCAGGAGAGTTGGGATAGCTGCTGTTGGGCGAGTGGGGGAAGGGGTGGCTGTTGGGCTGCTGAAAGGAGTCCGGGAAGGTAGCGTTGTGCGGCATGTGGGGCTCGTTTTGTCCCAGGTTGCGGAATTGGGCCAGGAGGCTGTGCTGAGGGTTGTACTCGCTGTGCCTTGGAACCAGCACCGGAGGAAGGACTGGAAAGGGAGAAAGGGAAAAGCCACCGAGTTAGAGATTCAGTTTTGAAGGACTAGGCTATACAAGGAAAAAAAAAACAAAAACCAACCAAACACATTATTCCTCCCCTAGGGCATATTCACATCTGTCTTAAAAACAAGGTAGTCAAATCTAGGACTGCATGTCTAAGCAAGAACTCTTTTCCTTATATCCGGTTACTGCATAGCTTGGATTCACAGTGATGGTGCTAGCTACCTGCCTTGCCAGATGGGAGCTTGTTTGCACAGAGGGCCAGTGAAGAAGAGCCAAGAACAAAACCACAATTCTACGTTTTAGTTTTAGTCTCACAAAGAAATGCTGGGAAGTAAATGCTGACACGCAGTTCGTTTTGCTGCACTTGTGATCCTGCTAATCAGGTAATGGCCTGTAACCCAAAACCTTGCTAATAAGGACAGATATTTATTTTTTTTCTGAAGACAATACTAATACTAATAAACCTTGAACTCAGTCTGGTCCCAACAGCTGTAATTTTATTTTTAACCCGGACTATGTTCCTACAAGTTAGTATTAAAACAGTTATTAACTCTTCAAGTCAGTTTACAAAATGTGCAATTTAAAGAAAATTATGTAGTTCAAAAAAACCAACTGAGCAGCAATTGAGCTCCAACTATATGCCACTATGGGATCAGAGGAACACACATCAGAAACTACTAGTCTCACCACACTCCCAAGCCCTCCTCACCAGCAGGGAAACAAAGGTCTCTTTTTAACTGGGAATATGAGCATGATACCAGACACACCAAGATAAAAGAATCAGCTCTTTTTCCAGTGCCTCAGCTTCTATCTTTGAACGCCTCACAGCAAAGTCCAAGCTACTCAAAGGATTAAAAGCTAGTTTTGTTATAGACTGAGATTTTGGGGTGATGGGGGAAGCGGAGAGGCAAGGGCAGGGAGAAGGAGATCTGTGCACAAAGTAGTGGAGGTGGGATAAAAGGAATTCCTCTCCACATCTGCCCCTCGTCAGCACCTCCATTTCCCAGCATCTCCATGGCCAAGCAGGACAGGAAGCAACTGCCCAGGAGAGCCTGCCTGCAAGGGAGGGTGCCAAAAACCAATGAAAGCAAGCCAGGCTACCATCCCATCTCCCCAAGACTCCTGCCCTGTCCTCAAAACCTGGTGGGCACACAGAATAGAAACAGGCAGCACTATACACAACAAACCTATACAGATATAACTATCATTCAGATTAATAAAGGTATTTCAGAGGCAGCTGCTTCACCAAAAGGCTGAATTCCACACTAACTGCAAAAAAACCCAACCAAACCTTGCCAAGACAAACAGGTTCTTCCAAGACACTGGGACATCTTTACTCTTCCAGCACTTTACTTATACAGAAGCATTCAGACATTTATGTGAGCATCCCGGAGTCTGAGAGCACCAGGACGTCGCTTGATGCATAAATCAGGCCTGAGGTCTGGGTCCGTGTTTAAAATGGATATAAAAGGACGCCAGACACAAAACTCACTTAATCTGTGACTTGATTTAGGAATAAACTCAGGGGGAGGAGGGAAGGAAGAAATAAATTGAAAAAGAAGCGGATTTCCCTTACTCTTTGTTTTTTTGGCAAATATATACGCCTAAAAGAGAAATTAGGCCACCAGGTTTTTGCCCGCTGGTGTCATTAAAGCATGAAAAGTTTGACCCCAGAAATCTTCGTTGAACATACACTGAAAAGAAATCCCCTCGCTACTGAAATTAAGGCTGCCTGTTAAGACTCAGAGCACATTTTAAAGATTTAACCCAATGTCTCACTTTCTTAGAGTAGCTTCACTGAGATTCCAACAGATCTCAAATATTTGAGGCAGGTGTCACCCCCAAGTAGATTTGTTTAGATGCAAAAATTTTAACCAACTCCAGTTTACTACATCAGTGAACAAGGGCAGAGCTAAGGATGTAGTCTCTCTAGACGTTTCCAAGGCCTTTGACGTGGTCCCTCACATCCTTCTCTCTAAATTGGAGAAATATGGATTTGATGGGTGGACTGGCCAGTGGATGAGGAAGTGTTTGGATGGTCGCATCCAGAGAGTACTAGTCAATGGCTCTATGTCCAGATGGAGATCAGTAATGAGTAGTGTCCCTCAGGGGCCCCTACTGGCACAAGTAATGCTCAATATCTTCATCAATGACATAGTGGGATTGAGTGGACCCTCAGCAAATTTGAGGATGACACAAAGCTGAGTGGTGCAGTTTACATGACTGAGGGATGGGGTGCCATCCAGAGGGACCTGGTCAAGCTCAAGAAGTGGGCCCACATGAGCCTCATAGAATCACAGAATCTTCTAGGTTGGAAGGGACCTTAAAGATCATCTTGTCCAACCGTCAACCTAACTGACAAAAATAGACACCCGCACAACAAACAAGGAGCATCATCACTAAACCATACCTCCAGCACTACATCAACCCGTCTTTTGAACACCTCCAGGGATGGTGCCTCAACCACCTCCCTGGGCAGCCCATGAGGCTTTACAAGGCCAAGTGCAGGGTCCTGCACCTGGGCTGGGTATCACCTGATATCAATACAGGCTTGAGGATGAAGGGCTTGAGATTAGCCATGCCAAGGAGGACCTGGGGGCACTAGTGGATGAAAAGGTGGACAATGTGACAGCTCACAGCCCAGAAGGCCAACCACATCCTGGGCTGCATTAAAGTGTGGCCAGCAGGTTGAGGGAGGTGATTCTGCCCCTCTACTCCGCTCTGGCAAGACCCCACCTGGAGTACTGTGTCCAGCTCTAAGGCCCCTGGCACAGGAAAGACATGGTTCTGTTGAAGCAGGTCCAGAGAAAGGCCACAAAAATGACCAGAAGGCTGAAGCATCTCTCCTGTGAGGACAGGCTGAGACAGTTGCTGCTGTTTAGCCTGGAGAAGAGAAGGCTCCGGGGACACCTTCTTGCAGCCTTTCAGTACTTAAAGGGGGCTTATAAGAAAAGATGAGGACAAACTTTTTATCAGGGCCTGGTGCAATAAGACAAGGGGTAATGGCTTTGAACTAAAAGATGTCAGATTTTGACTAGATAGGAGGAAATCTTTTACAATGAGGATGGTAAAACACTGGAACAGGCTGCCCAGAGAGGTGGTAGATGCCCCATCCCTGGAAACATTCCAGGTCGGGTTGGACAGGGCTCTGAGCAACCTGATCCTAGTTGAAGATGTCCCTGCTAATTGCAGAGGGATTGGACTAGATGACCTTTAAAGGTGTCCTCCAACCCAAACTATTCTATGATTCTACAATGAATACACAAAGCTCCTAATTACAGCATTTTCTGAAACAAAACACATCCATCTGCCATTCTGTGGAGGTTCTCAATTGCACTTCTACAATGAATAAACAAAGTTCCTAATTATGGCATTTTCTGAAACAAAACACATCAATCTGCCATTCTGTGGAGGTTCTCAATTGCAGAACACCCCAGGAGAAGCTGCATCTCCCTCGGCTGTGCAGACTGTCCCTTGCCTCTAATGTAACCATTTTCACATGTCACTGGAAAAAGCCATTTAAAAAAAAAAAAGTTACTCAACATTCAGGTAGACATCACAAGTTCCCTCATTCACAACACAGTGAATGTCAAACTCAATCTCTCTGAATATTAGGATCTCTAAGAATTAAGATTGCTCTGTTAAACCTAGCAGTCCTTTCACAGTGAGGTCAAGCACTATTTAATTGTCATAGTCAACATTTGCTGGGCTAATAAATTACCGGGGAAAAAAGTAACAATGAGATCATGTGTTAAAAAGTATTTTTCCTTTCCTGTCTTTATGATTATTCTTTACTTTTCCGAGCATTAAAACCACAGCTTTCCTATCTCTTCCTTTCCTATGGATGAAGGTCAAACCATCAACTCTTCTGAAGTTAATTTGTGCAGAAAGTACATCACCTACCTTTCCCATCCCCTACCTCGCATTAAACAATGACACACATGACATCACAGGAAGCCACACGATTTATAGCATTTTAAAATAGCAGGAGAACAGGATATTTTCTGTATGTTTTCTGTAATTAACAAGACACAGTGCCAGATTTTCCCAAGGTATATATGCGTGTTTTCTCCAGTTGGGCAGAACGACTGACAAAGTTTAGAAGGACCTGAAATAAGAACGAGTCCTCTTTCCAGTTCTCCCTCTTGCAAACCTACACCTTTTGTCCAACTGCTTCAACCCCAAACGATTAAATGCCAACTTCTTCAAAAGACACATGGAAAAGGGGGAAGGGAGAAAAAGAATACAACTGGTATTGATACAGCACAAGCAATCTCAAAAATACTATCGCAGAATTTACTTTGAGTCCTGCCCCTAATTCACATCCTCCTTGCATACACACAACCTCAGAAGAGGACAGGGACGGTCTTTTTTCAGTGGTACCTCAAAAGAGGACAGGGCTGGTCTTTTTTCAGTGGTGCCCAGGGACGGGACAAGAGGAAATGGGCACAAACTTGAACATAAGAAGTTCCACCTAAACATGAGGAAGAACTTCTTTCCTGTGAGGGTGGCAGAGCCCTGGCAGAGGCTGCCCAGGGAGGTGGTGGAGTCTCCTTCTCTGGAGACATTCCAAACCCTCCTGGACAAGTTCCTGTGCAACCTGCTCTGGGTGGACCTGCTTTGGCAGGGGGGTTGGACTGGATGATCTCCAGAGGTCCCTTCCAACCCCATGGGATTCTGTGATTCTGTAAAATGAGGAGGAAAAGCCCTGAAAGACCACGTCAGGTGGGACAGAGGCTATTAGTCCAGGAGGAAAAGCCCTGAAAGGCCACGTCAGGTGGGACAGAGGCTATTAGTCCAATTAGTCCAACTCCAAGACAGTCACTCACTGCCATAACCTGATCTCTCCGCAGCTCAGGGGCTTTTTTGGAGGCTAGCTGCTCCCACCGGAGTCACCCAGGAGTTAATCCGACTGCTGCTCACCCAGGAGTGAAGACATGAGCAAGTATGGAAGGACGCCAGGAGTTCAAAACATAAAAGGGGGATGTATACCCTTCTTGCTCCCCTCGCCCCTGTGTAAGGCGCTGAGCTTCTGGTCAGGTTGCAGACCTTGACCATATGGAATAACAAATCGCTGAGGCTCGGTACAGCAGGGGAGGAGGCTGATCTCTGCTGCAGCTGCCAGCTCCAGGAAGAGGTATAATTGAAGGGGAGAAAGCATGAGAGGGTGATTCCGTGCTAAGCCAGCACACCTGTTGCTATGAAATAATGAAGCGGCGCACATCTTTGCTGTGGGGATCTCTGCAGGATGCTGCTTCAGCAGTTTCCAGACAGAATTTCTCCCTTCCTCTTTACCTTCTTCAGCAGAAGGGAACACATGCCAAAAAAAAAATAAAATGATACAACTTTTTGAAAATTATCATTTTCTCTATTCAGTAGGGATGCATATATTTAAAGGAAACACATTATTACATACACTGTTGTCTTTAAAAGCTACTGCAACAGATTTGCAAATTCAACCTCATTAAAATAATTAAAACCAGTTAATGGAGTAGAACCACAAGACAGCTTGATTTCTGCACTTGCTCAAGCACCAGGTTTTATGAGCTATACCGTGGCCAAATTTTGCTCCAAGATTTTGTGTCTGGAGACACAAAAAGACCTGGAGTTGAGAGTTAATACACGACTACTACCACTAATGGTACTAATAATGGTTGCAGAGGAAGACAAACCACCTGGAAGCCAGGCTGGGTATGTTTGTGGAACCATAGCTAAGAAGAGATCCTGTATCTGTCAAGATAGCCTGGGAATTGGGTAACTTGGTTTTGCCATGCAAATAATACCCAGAGTATGCCCGCACCAAACAAGTGGAACTGTGTTAAAGAAATTACAGCTACAGGGCAACTTCACCCACAGGGCTATTTCATCTAAGAGCCAAGAATGCCAAAAATATAGAAGACAGACCAAAGACAACCTGGCTATTCAGATAAACGTTCCAACTAACCACACCAAGAAAGAAAGGCTTTTATGAAAAGGTAATGGTGGCCTTTGAAGAAAGCTACTGATCTCCACTCTTTGTATCTCCAGCATGAAATCCTGTTCTTCAGAAAACTAACAGGTGTGCTGTAAAGATTTTCTTGGTTCTCTTGTTTTGTTCTATTTTCACATTCCAGATTTAATGATTTTAGCAAACATAGCATATCTCCAATTTATGAATATCATTTCTTTTTTTAAAAGCTTTTCTATAAAAAAAAAACAACCCACCCTAATCCAAGCCAAAGGACCTGCTATTTTCAAAGTGATGTCTTTCCTATCCAGATGGGTTTTGGTTATCTCACACAAGCCCAGATGACAGCCAATTTCCCTCAGGAGCTCATTTTTTTCCCCCCTTTGCATGTTACGTGAAGATTTGGGTAGGTACCTCTCTTTTCATGGCTGGAAATTGAAAGACCAAGTAATGAAATACAACAAGGGGCCACACGTATGAAAGCAGACTTTGATCATCTTTCCTTGTTAAAGCAGACTCTACTTCTTCTGTGAGCTTTATAAAAGTAAATACAAATAAAGAAAAAGATGAGCAATTGCTACTGCATTTTCTGCTCTTAAAAACCATGATGACTTGGTTCATGTATGTTCTGTTGAAAGGTTTGTACAGGCTTATACCACAACAGGGCCCTCAGCCCTAATGAAGACCTGAGGGCACTATCATTAGACAGGCCGCTTTCATTTCCAAGCATCATATAGCCGTATTTTCATATGAATTTATGCAAAGCCACTTATGTTTTACTAGAAAAATAGAACTGCAGGTTGGGAAGGGGGGAAATCCTCACACCCCGTTTTGTGCTATCTGGAAATGGGTATGAAAACATGGGGCAGAGAGGAGGAACTTGCGGCTCGTACTCCACGCTCTGGATAGAAAATCCTGCAAAGATGAAGTTGTAAGAAAAACAAAGAGTTGGGCGAAGACAGAAAAACATGAAAAAAAAAACCAAAAAAACCCCAAGAAAAACCAAAACACAGCAGCAGTGTTAAACTAACAAATTTCAACCCTCCTAAAGCCTCCTAGCTTAATTTCCTGCCTTTGAGGCCACAGCAGCTGAAGTTGGCTGTGGCATCCTGGTGAGAAGGTCGGTCCCATGGTGGGAGCAGAGCAGGTACCAACGTACGCTCAGCGGAACGGGCTCGGTTTTGCTTGGTGTCTGTAGCACCAGAGAGTCACTGAAGCATGTTGACTCAAAGGTCTCACCAAGATCTTGCTTGTAAACAATAAAATACCAAGCAGAAAGAAAAGTTTTCATGTCATTAGCTTTTCCCGTGTTGCCTAAAACAAGACCTGGCAAAACTGAATATTCTTTGACCAGAGGACAAGTTCTCACATACAAAGAAACTTACGGGGCTACACTTAGGGCAGAGTTTATTCTTGGTTTAAAAAAAATTAATGGTGGTGTGGCAAAAGCAATCACTGAGGATGTAGCTGCTTTATGTTGTTCCAATACCACCTGATGAAAGCAAAGCTGTGCTAGTGGCTATGGCAGCACAGCTTTGCTTCACTTTTTCCTCAAAAGCAGAACTGCCAGCCTTTTAGACTTTTGCTCCAAACCTACGTTCTAGCAACTGCAAGTGAAAAAGCTCAGTAATAGCCATTTAGCAGCCTATTTTGGGTGACAGATGGACAAACATGCCAGATTTTCTATTTCGGGAGAAAGCTGAGAACTATCTTGTTTTCTCAACTCTTAATTTTATTTTGCAGTTTCAGTAGACCCCACAGCTTGATCTGCCATTTTATGTAGTTACAACTGAAGATTTGCTTTACTGGCTCTACTTTTACATCAGACATCTGGCCTAAATGCATTTGGCAAGTAATATTACTACATTTCCTGCATTACAATATTTAGCTAACATTAGATTTTATTTGCGGATGCTCTGATAAGCTAACATTTTGATTAAACTGACATTTGTCAAGGCCAATTTCAGGATTTAGTACTAATTGTATGCACATTAGTGAAGAAGTTCTTGCAAGCGGATTTGGCAGGGGGAGTAACAGTCCTGATACAGGAGGAAGTTACAGTGTGATAGTGTATATTAACTCAGACATTTACACAGACCAGAGTTCAAATTACCTGTACAAAAGCCACAGTCACCATCCTACTGAGCAGGTTAAAACTTGGAAGCCTGGCCTTTTAAGACAGAAGAATCGTCTGAATCTGGTCAATTTTAAAGAAAGGAAAAAGAGGGGAAAAAAAAAGAGAAACAAACAAACAAAAAAGATTCCAACATATCCCTCTTGACAACTTACATCCCTTTATTGCAGCTTGTTTTTCTGACACATGGTGAGGTCAGACAAGGAAAACCCTGCTGTTAAGACCATTCCCTCCTTTCTGCCTCCCTATTTCAATTCCTCTCCCCCTGGTTGGCTCTGGTGGGGAATTTTAGAACCGAATTCTGTGAAACTGAAACGAAGCAGGTTTTATACTACCTTGCTAAGCAAACTGCCAGTTGCTTGCTATTTTGGGGAACCATCCTATAATTGTGCCCACCTGCTGTAGCTTGCTATTTTTAAAGTTATGCCCAACAGCAGCGTTAGACAGCGATAAGGCAAAACCTCCCAGCGACGACTCCCTCTGCTCCTTCACCCCCAGAGGTGCAGAAATCCTTCAAACTCCCAACCTTTCTCTCCTGGCTCCGAATTTGATCTGGACAGATTCCTGGCACCTGCCAGCGTGATGGTCCCAAGAGCTGCCTTTGAAGCCTGCTGCTCTCCGAAAGCGAAATGAGCGATCCAATGGGCGATCCGAATACACTGTGGCAGGTTTTTAAAGATCCCTCTACTCAATTTACCCTGTCTAGAAACAGATTTGGAATATTAATTTTATATGTAGTGATCCTAGGCCGGTCGAGTACAGAGGGATGAGATGGGAATGACTAGTTGACCCATTTCATTTTTCTGTAAAGTACCCAGAGAGACAGCACTCACAGACACGACCAGACCAATATACACAACCAAACACCTGTGTGATTTCAAATGGCATTAAAAGCTCATTTAAACATGCCCTATTTTTCTCACTGAGGACCAGAGCTGCAGTGCTGTATAAGGGAGCCCTTTAAGGAGCATTTCTTTCCAGGACCACATGAGTCTAAAACTGCCTTATCCAGGATTTCCACCATTTCAGGTTTCTTTCTGGTGCCTCCAAGTAGGTGTGCAGCCTTGCGGAGACTCACTTTGATCTCCTCTACTCTTTGCTCTAAGACAAATATGAAAACAATCAGGTTAAAGTCATAGGCAAGGAGTCCACGCCGGGAGCAAAAAGAGCACGTCACACCTACCGCTCTCCTCAGAGCCTGGGGACCTGGCCTCTTCTTGTGGCAAAAAGCAGCTAGTTGGACTTTCAGGTAAAAAGCTTCTTGCCAAAACCAACCTTCAGACATCCACTTGGAATTCATGGTTATAATGGAAAGGAAGAATCTTTAGGCAGAACTCAAAATTCAGCTGTTTATGACAGTACATTTGTCTGTATCATAAAAAAGCAACTGCTGCTCATCCCTTGGTTTGGGTGAAACATGGGCACCATCAGCTTCACCCCTGGATGTAGAGCCAAAGAAGAGGAGCTTAACAGAGAAAAATCACCCAGCCTTTATAAAAGCCAAAACTGAACCAGTGTCTTTATTTTATGCCTCCAAGTGGCTGTGCTAATGGGCTAATCCATGCGACTAGAATATTTCAGAAGACAGATGGGCTGCTTCTGGACTGACCGGTTTTTTAGCACCCCCTGGCACCACGTGCTTCAAGCACAGCAGAGGATCAGTAAGCACCTCCAGAAAGGAATATCGATGTTAACAACTGCATCACCCGAGGCAGGTTTAAGCTCACCCAGATCAATAAAGAGTCAGCTTCCACAAGCCTGACCCCTGAGGGGAGTATCAGCAGATTCTGGATGCTCTCACCTTCAACCATGTCCACACATAAGAGAGAAGTTCCTTCCTCTTTCACCTCCTTTATTATAACATACTATAAACTAAAATCCTCTTTAACCTGATGAGCAAGGATGCTTAGTAGAGGTGAACTAACACAATTCTGCATCAGATGGAACCGAGAGCTGGTGTTCACCAGTACTTTAAGAAAATGAAATACTCGGTTCCTTCATCCTCCTTCCCTCCCTTTAGCTAAGGCAAAAAGAACTGAACCTCCTCCTCCAACGCCACACTAGAGGTGTGATTTATTATTACTTTTTTAACAGCAGCGTCAATCCATTGTGTGGATGTCATCCCCTTCCTTTTGTTTTGATGTTAGAGCAAACAGGATCCAGCCTTAAAAAAAACCAACTTTTTTTTTCCCCTAAATATGGGACGACATCCTTCACCTGATCCCATTGGCATAACCTCCTTTATTATAACATACTATAAACTAAAATCCTCTTTAACCTGATGAGCAAGGATGCTTAGTAGAGGTGAACTAACACAATTCTGCATCAGATGGAACCGAGAGCTGGTGTTCACCAGTACTTTAAGAAAATGAAATACTCGGTTCCTTCATCCTCCTTCCCTCCCTTTAGCTAAGGCAAAAAGAACTGAACCTCCTCCTCCAACGCCACACTAGAGGTGTGATTTATTATTACTTTTTTAACAGCAGCGTCAATCCATTGTGTGGATGTCATCCCCTTCCTTTTGTTTTGATGTTAGAGCAAACAGGATCCAGGCTTAAAAAAACCCAACTTTTTTTTCCCCTAAATATGGGATGACATCCTTCACCTGATCCCATTGGCATAACTGAGGGCAGAGGCTGTATCTCCACAGAAACCAAAGGAATAGCAGAAGGGAAGGAAGTATCTCAGGAGCAACTTCCAGATGTCATTTCACACACTCTCCAGCAAAACCCAAGAGGTCATTTGTGCCATTTCCATAGAGAGATGAGGAAACATCCTTGTTCACTTTTTCCTCACAGCCTCTGTGTATGCTCTACACCTCATTATTTCCTAAGTCCTGATCATACTGAAGGACAGTCCCAAACCAGGTGTGAGCCTGATTTCCAGATCTCCCTAAACCAAAAAATAAAAACCAAGGAGAAAACGCAGATTCAGCCAAGTGAGCGCACCAGTTCAGCTGAGCGTGCCAGTTGTGAAAAGGCATCAAATTCAGACCCTCTCCTCCTTAATTAAAAGCTTTGCTTTGCCTTGCCAAGAGAAAAACTTGACTGGCAGTAACTACCCTGCACCAGAAATTACTCTGCACACAACAGACACACGGAACAGCAGCTGTGAGCTACTGTCACACATCTCGAGGAGATACTTCTTCCTGGTGGTGGAGGACAAGGTTGTATTCCTGTTCTCAGCAAGAAAACTTATTCCCATTCTCAGCAAAAAAAAAATGATTAAGGGATTAGAGTACCTCCCTTACGAGGAAAGGCTCAAGGAACTGGGACTCTTTAGCCTGGAAAAGCGAAGACTGAGGGGAGACCTTATTTATGTTTATAAGTATCTAAAGGGTGAGTTGAAGGATGTTGGAGCTGGACTCTTTTCAGTGGTTTCCAGCGATAGGACAAGGGGCAACGGGCTCAAGCTGGAACATGGGAAGTTCCATTCAAATATGAGAAAAAACTTCTTTACAGTGAGGGTGGCAGAGCCCTGGAAGAGGCTGCCCAGGGAGGTCGTGGAGTCCCCTTCTCTGGAGATCTTCAAGACCTGCCTGGATGCAGTCCTGAGTAATGTGCTCTGGGCAGCCCTGCTTTGGCAGGGGAGTTGGACCAGATGATCTCTAGAAGGTCCCTTCCAACTCTGACAATTCCCTGATTCTGTGAAAACACCCTCTGAGTTCTCCTCTCACTTCCCCACCACACGTGCGTGGATGTCCCATCCCTGGAAGTGTTCAATCCAGGCTGGATGGGGCTTTGAGCGACCTGGTCTGGTGGGAGGTGTCCCTGCCCATGGCAGGGGGGTTGGAACTCGATATTTAAGGTCCCTTCCAACTCTAACCATTCTATGATTCTCTGTCATTTGCAGGGCTGTGTTGGTACAGATGTTCCTGCAGCCAGGCTGTGAGCCCCGGCGCTGCTCTGATCAGCCTGGAAGATAACACAGCAGGGGAGGGGGAAAAAAGCGACTGTTCAGCAGGAGGCCACGCAAGCAGCTGTGCTGGCACAGGGGCTGTTTGTGCATCCCGCCACCGATCATGTCTCCATCACCTGCGGGGCAGCTGGCGGACAACCAGGATGACTCCAGTGTCCCACCATCACAGGAAGGCCACCCCTTCCTCGCCTCCACCCCGTGCCCCCTACGCTGCCTTGCCCTCATCTGACCCCACAGCCGGGGCACCAAGCTTGCCAAGCTAACTGTGCCAAAATGTAGTTTTCTGTCTGCTCAGTTTTCTTGCAGGGCGAGACGGGCAACCGGTGCCTGTGCTGAAACTCTAGGTGAGGGTAGGCACCAATGTGGTACCACCACATCCCACCAACGTGCCTGCCAGATGCCATGGTCTCCTCCTTGCAGCCTCTGCTCAGGGACACCTGGGATGCTCCCTACTTGAGACTTGCTGGTAGTTTTCCCCCCTTCCTCTAAACTCTTTACAACTGGTTCCTATCTAGCCTGGCCGACAGAAGAATCCCATGTTTGGATTCAGGTGTAGCTTTGTAGCCAGTAGACACACTACAGTGCGCCAATTCTCATGTTTTCCAAGCTTATTTTCTCCAGCTAAACAGCACGGATGGAATCGGGTACCTGGGTAGAAAACCCATGCATCCTCCTGGCACCATGAAAACTGAGATGCATCCACAGCACTAATTTCTCAACATCAAGCATCACCCTGATTTTACCTATTTGAGGATTTACCACTAACCCACTCCTCAAAACTTAACACAGCACCAAAAGAAACCACGCAACAACCAGCAGAAGAGTGAACGTATAGATCCCATCCCATGCACGCACCGGATGCTTCAGCTCTCCAGCAACTGGACCCACACAAAGCAGTCAAACACAGACCACACTGTCAAGCAGAGCCAGAATTTCACAACGTAACTTGCACACAAAACACGCATCATACACAATCCGAGCTTCCAATTTTTGTTTTGTCAAGAGAAAAATGTCTTTCTAACCCTCCTGGCGGCGATGACAGCCTTGGAAACGCAAACCTGCTCGAGTCCATAGACTCTTGGAAACAGTGACTCATACATGAATTCCCACTACCCATTAATCTCAAAGCATAAGCACTTACACAGCAATAATGGTGTTTTAATGTCCTGGCAAAAATGGGAAAAAATGGTTTGCAGAATTTGGGAGTGACTGTCAGGAAATGAAGATAAAGATGACACTTGGAGGACAGCAAGAACAAGGAAAAAAGAAGTCATGAGTTACAAAACACAGCTCTCCGAGCCAAACGGGAGTTCAGCTACCACCTGCTTCCAAAAGCCATGCCTTCCCGCTCATCTCCATGCAGTATCCCTCAAAACAATGGTACATCTAGGGCTGACTAAATATAAAAACCTCCTCCTTTACATACCCAGCCAGAGACCTCAGCAAAACCACAGTGGGCTTCTACCCCACTCTCACACTGTTAAAAGTGGAAGAAGTGAACGCCAGCTCCTGGTCAGCAGCTACCTCCAGAATATTTCAAGTGGTTAGAGCAGCACGTTGAGCTTGTGAAAGACTGGATACTTCTCTCAGCTCTGTCAAACTGTCCACAGCCCCAATGTTTACAAGAAAAACTGCCCACTTGCCTATTAGTTGCCCATTGCCAAAAATATCTAGTTTTTCCCGAAGAAGGGCACTGTCTGGACAAAAAGGGAAGCATTTTATTTCTACCTTGAATTAATCCCACTCGATTAAGTTACTGGTTTGGATATTTTTTTTCCAGCAAAAATTCTGTAGCTACATGAATGTAGAGATTTTTCTCTCATCCAAAAACAATTAAAGAGCAATCCAGAATTCAGGGTGACAGTTAATAACTTTTTGCTCCGTTTCCCAAATACAAAAATTCATAAAAGGACTTAACACCCAAAACCCAGCCTTCCAACCACTTAAACTACTTAGCGGCACTCAGCTAAAATGTACATTTTAGTTAGACACCTTTTAGAAGTTTTATTCTATTTTTATCTTGTCTATCTCATTGAAGTGCCAGGACATTTACAAATACCGATTTTAAAATATGGTCCAAATGAGAACGTTCTCAAACTCAGTAGTTGTTTCCAAGATTAAAGCAAAATGAGTTAGAACTTGTCATTTGACATTACAGTAAGAGCCCAACTGTTACTCAATCTGACAGAAACAGATGTCTTTCAGGAATCTTAATTTAAAGTATTTTGGAATACTGAATGCAGCCACTAGCACAGACACACGGAGAGAGCTAGCAGTACAGGGACACAACTATTTTACTATTCCATTTCTGCTTAACATGGAATTGTTAAGAATTTTAACTTTTTTTTAGAAGTTTTTAAAGAACTGTTTTTCCCAGTGGAGAGTTCCTTTGTTCGAGCTTCTGCTGCACAAATACACATGTAGGTATTACCTCTGCCATTCACGTGATTTCCAAGTTAATACTAACACACCAAAGGGAAATATTTAACATCTAGATATGCACTTCTGTATTGCAGACCCAAGACAAACGCAATTTCCATCCACAGAAAAACCAATCTTACAACAACTTTATTTCTACTGTAGTTTTTTTGAGCTATCCATGCCACTCTGCAGAGACAGCTTCCCAGTTTATGAAATCCTAGAAAAACAATCTTACAACAACTTTATTTCTACTATAGTTTTTTTGAGCTGTCCATGCCACTCTGCAGAGACAGCTTCCCAGTTTATGAAATCCCTAACGCAGATGGACTTCTGAAATTTAAACCAGGGAAGTCCACCCAGGCCCGCAGGGCATTTCTGCAGATGTCCCTGTACAACCTCCTCTCAAGTAGCTGGAGACCAGTGTAGATACATCCAAGCACATTTCATCCTAGTTCCTGGAATTATGCCCTGGTAATAAACCTACAGAAGTAAAATTAAGGACAGATTTATCAAAAAGAGGTTTGGCCTTTGAAGAGGAGACAGAGAGAATGGGTTGTACCTTAAAAGAGAAGTGGGTAACAGGTAAGCAAACTGCACCTACAGAACAGCTGACAGTAAAACTTCACATACAACTGAGCCCTGCTATCAATGCTTTAAATTGAGGGGATTATATTCTGCTACCTACAATCAGAGTCTTTTCAAAAGGCCAAAACTGCGGGAAATTCTAAAGACAATGTTATCTTCCATGGGATGAAGAAACAAAAGCGATAGGAGTGACATAACTTGGAAATAGCAATAAGAAGAACAAGAATACCACAACCACAGGATGGCTTTCATGCAGAGGCTGCAATAACCCCTTACGTTAGCCTGCAGTGTTTCATCTAGATTCACTGATCTGCACAATTCAGTCAAAAACAAGTTAATTGAGCGAGAGTGGTCAGCAACACAACCAGGGGACAGCAGGCCCAGCAGCCCGAGGCACACACCCAGACCGTGAGTATAGTGATAAAACGTTTACACAAGTGAAGCATTCACCATGTGAAAGGGAGAACTGCTAATTAATGCTTACATCCAGATAAATTGCAGAGGAAGAATCCGACATGTGCAAACAGCCGCTTTTGCTTATTTAAGCCGATGAGTCACATGATTAATTGCCATACTTTGCATTGTTCAGATAAGGCGTAAAGGTACAAACAAGGAAGAAACCTACCAGGGCTCTCTACCCGCTTGTAGTGGTAGGGATTGATGCAAACCTCCTTCTGTTTGGACCCAAAGGGAAACTCGCAGCATTCCAGCGGTTTCAGTTCGTGATGGCTCTGCAGGTCCGGCCAGCGCCACACTCTGCAGTAAATCACATGCGGTAGCCCTTTCCGGTGGGAAACCTGAAGCCTCCCGTCCAAGGAACGAGGAATTGTGACACAGTTACTGGGCTGACCAGGACAGCTTAAGGCTTTTTCCAGCTCCTCCATAGCACCTTTTTTCTTCTTCAGTTTTTTCACTAACGCATCCACAGCTTTCTCGGCCCATTTTTCTTCTTCGTCCCCCTGCTTCCATCCCAACAGCCTCTTCACTGCTGGGCTGGTGAAGGAGAACAAACTCGTCACGTTCATGGCGACACCACTGTGGTGATACCACCAGAACCAAGCAGAAGAGTGTCCTGTTCTTCCAACGCCAACAGGGTACAGCAGACTGTGTCAGTAGTCAAAAGCAGCCTGTCTCCAATAATTCTCCTTTTCAGTCCTCCAGTCCCAGGAAGGCAGTGCTGACATCCCCCCCGGACAGACGTGACCTTCTCATTATTCTAAACCCTTCCAACTGGGAACCTGCAGGAGAATACCAGAGGGAGAGAAAAAAATAATTATTTTACCTTTTAAATTAAGATACAGTAGTTAAAAACATCTCCCCCCAACCCGCAAGGGTTGTGTAACCAAAAACCAACCAACAACGAAAAAGCACAACAACAAAGTGCTGACAGCCCCCAGAACTGGACCCAAGGCACATCTAATGAAGACTTTTAAGCAGCAGGGCCTGCTGCTGAACACTATATATCCCTCTCCCTGAAACAATGAGGTGATCGCCCTGGAAAATAGTGACATGGCATAATCAAAGCCTAAAGAGGCTGGGGAAGGGGTGCTAGAGGGGGGAGAGGGCAAGGGGTAGAGGTAAGTGGTAGGAGAATTCCCCATCAGCTCAGTTCACTCATCCAATTTGCTGTGTGGCCTCAGTGATTTTTGTGCCACACAGCAAGGGGGACAGCAACTGCATTTGCCAGCTTCAACCAACACTTCTACTCGGTGCCCAAGCATGGCCTCAGTTAGTACCATGAGAATGAAAAAGCCAAAACACAAGAAGACATGGCCGTATTCCCACACACACTCCAAAAAAAGGGCAAGGATCCTATATCAGAAATGAAGTTCACCTTAAATCAAGCCTGAAACAGTCCCCGAGATTTCATCTTTCACCATTAAGTGTGAAGGACAATCCCCTCTGCCTATCAGCTGTTGTAACCTTAACCAGCAAAACATCACAGAAAGAACCAGTGCAAAATTACTAGTGCTTTTGCAATCCCCTCTGCCTATCAGCTGTTCTAACCTTAACCAGCAAAACATCCCAAAGAACCAGTGCAAAATTACTAGTGCTTTTTATGTATTGAATTCATTTCAGAGAGCAGCTAGAAGCAATATGCCCCAACAGAATTGTGCTACCCAAGCCCTCTCCAGTGATGCAGCTTGAAAAATCTCTGTACTGGACTTGTGCACACCATGTTCTGAAACAAAACCAGCTCAGCTTCACCTCCGACTTACTTTGAGGAACAAACGAAAAAAAGAAGAAAGGAAACTAGCAAGACCCTTGCCGTCACTTATCTCCCATCAGAAAGAACACTCCATCTCCCCACCCCACCAAAAAGCACTTGCAGCCCATAAGCAGACTGTGAGGGAAAGATATCATTGAACTTACTTCACCGATTACGTCCTGACCCTTCCCACTGCAATGCCTGCCTGACGTACTCAAGGACACGTGAAGGAGTGGGAAGGAGGAGGAAGTCCTGATAAGAGCATTTTAGACGGCACCGTGGTCCTTGAGCTGGGAGATGTGGAACGGGGATGAAGCTACGGGTGAAGAAGGGGAGGAACTCCACATATGAAGAAGCCCCTGCTGTGAGCAGCAAATTTCCTACTTGCCCAGGCTGAGATGAGGCAAAAGGCTCTGCAGAGGGAAGCAGGAGAGACCCTGCACTGCCAGGGAGGGGAAAATGAG
The DNA here is from genome assembly GCF_001431845.1 of Calidris pugnax. Lineage (NCBI taxonomy): Eukaryota > Metazoa > Chordata > Aves > Charadriiformes > Scolopacidae > Calidris > Calidris pugnax. The sequence goes on from NW_015090920.1 coordinate 4,849,890, forward strand.
ACAAAGAGCACTAAACCACTGATTTTCAAACAGAGCGTGAAGACAGGCAGGAAACGTATCCTGGACTGGATACCAACAGGTTGCAGAGGAAGGGGGAAGGGGAAAAGGATATGAATGTTTTTGTTGCCATCAGAAAGACACAAAAAACCCCAACCAACCAGCAAACCGTACACACACAGAATAGGTGTCAGCACACCCGCATCCGACAGAATTTCATAGTTATTCTAAGAAAAGATTGCAGATATTAAAACAGTAAATGCTATGCCACGCTTACCCTCGCCTATCAGACATTGTAATGGTTTCATAGCATCCACTATACTTGAAGTACTTTAAGCTGAAAACCATCCACTTGATTCAAATTAATTTGTCACTAAAACAATTATCTGAGTGCAAAGGTTCAGTTTTATTAGGCTGAATGCATAAACTATATTTATGTGAATAATGATTATGGACTAAGACACAGACAGTGTCTACCTGCACTTCATACTGGTACTTCCCTTTCCTTTTATGCTAAGAATTGTATTTGAAGTAATAATGTCAATGCAATGGAAGATTTCCATGAGCCTGGGGCAAATTTAAGAATTTATTTTGTTACCTGGGCATGTGCTATACTGTTAAGTGAACTGAAACTCCATTACCGTCACTGTTTGTACCCCAGGTACACTCTATCCTTACACACACTGTAAAGTTAAAATGCTGTGCTAATTTAAGAACTGTATTACCAGAACCCCAGTACGTGTGCTTCAAATGTGTTTGTAAGTGACAGAGTTATTCTCAACTCATATACAGTCTGTATCTCAAACAATATTCTAAATATATTTTCCATATCTTTCAAACAAATGATACAAGTTCCACACACACGAGTTCAAAGCTCCAGTGGTATCTCAACCAAGCGATCGAGTCAAGCTTTCTACTTCACATCCATTCAAATTAAACAAAAAATATTTAAAAGACTTGAAGTTCTAACAAAAAAAAAGAAAGTACCAAGTCTAAGTCTCGATCCAAATGTCTTTCACCTTTGATAATGAACGCGGACACGTTTCTACCTAGGCCCGACCCATTCCCACCAACCTACTTCAAAAATAAGTGGCCAACCTACTTGCTGTGAAGAAGAAGAAGAAAAAACATCCCTATTTAGACTGTATGTTTATAACAATGCCTGAAAATACAACAAAAATACATGAGCTAGTGCACAAGCTCTGCAAAGACTCAGATGACATTCAGATGCAGCCCCAAGTAGTCAGAGCATTGGAACATAGCAAGTCAAATCAAATCCTGCAACAAACACATGTCCCACTCACACAATCACATACTCCAAAACATATTTTTCACCATCGCAATCGAAAGGTCTCATTTTAACAGCTGGCATCTCTGTAGCAACAGCTGCAGCAGGAAATAAGTTGTGAGCAGGCAGGGTACCATTAGGTCCAGTACTCTGTAGTATGCTTCAAAAATTACTTCAAATGCAATTCTTAGCATAAAATGAATGGGAAGTACCAGTATGCTTTCAGTATGCTTGGATGTCATGCAGCCGAGCAGGACCTATAGCTGGCCACCAGCTTCCAGCCCAGGGACTCCTGCTCAAGTCCTGCCTTCCCAAACAAAGTCTAAGCACATTCCAAGCTCTGAACAAGCCACAAGATAAAGAAAAGGGGGGAGGAAAACCCCACAGGCCACTGGATGCTACTCACACTAAGCTCCAATAGCAGTATTAAGCTACAAAAAAAATAAAAAAAAAATTAAAAAAAGCAGCGTAGGTGGAGATCTTAGTTTCCAAGAAGCAGAGAGCGCGTCCGCAGCGCTGAGCCCTTGCCAGTACATTCCGTTTCCCTTTCTGCCACTCTTGGTTTTTACAGTGCATCATTTCCTGTATTACTTTTGCACAAAGTGGTCTTATCAGCTGGAAGTGCAAAATAAAGATTAAACCACGAGTCAGCAGATGACACAGTCTGTGCCTTTTCTTCCCCAAACACACGGGACCTTCTGGGAAAGCAGGGGGGGGGGGTCAGTATTTCCAATAGCTGAGTGACCACCAGACCTTGAAGGGTATGTTTATTCACCAGGTACGGGTGAAACAGAAACCTGGGCCAAGCAACAGGACACCCTCCAAAAGGCAGCCTGGAATCAGTTGAAAGGAAATGGAGTTGTTACCCACTTATCAGCCGCTCTTTACACATCAAAACCCATGCGCTTTTTATTATGCCTTCTGTCTGCTGATGGATGAGTTGGAATCAACCAACTTCTTTTAAATTCCAATCTTTCTTTATTTGTCTTCCCTTCACCACTGCTGTCTTTTCTGTAATCTTTGGACCAACCACACAAACCTGCACACAGCTTGTGAGAAACCTATAAAAAATAAGCGAGCATTATATATATAGATATAGCTGTTTAGCCAGCCTTGTATTTAAACATATTTAGGCAAAACGCCTAAGAGTGAAGTTCTATTTTCCTAGCCCTCAAAGAGATAGTTACTCTGTCAGCAACACTAAGCAGACAGTAAAATATGCAATGAGAAGGTTTTCAAATTCCCACAGGAGATCCCATAGGAAACTGTCCCACTTTGCATAAATGACTGTTTTTGGTGGGTGGAGAAAGGGTTAGGACAATTAGATGATGCTCTCCCAGGGGGAAGAAGTGAAACAACTCCCAGTCAAGTTTCAGGCAAACAAGAGGCGGCTCTAACTCTTCTACTAATTTCATTATTTGTATTACAGGCTCAGGGATGCAGGCAAAAAGGATCCTATTAAATATTTTTAATACGTGCTCAGCACAGTTACACATAAAACGGGGCAGGAACCACAGTGAAGAGAATCTACATAATTGTTAATAGAGAAAACCGTCTGGTCTTCGACTACATTTTTTAAATGCAGTTTATCTTATTTTATTCAATGTACCTCCTCCAGTGCCCATTACTTATTGGCAATATATAAAGAAATATCAGCAGAGAGATTTTAATTAGCTTCTTTAAAAATTCAAAGACACATCTTTTCAGCAAGTCCTGTACTCATTACAATATTTAGACCTTCTTTAAAAAAAGAAACAAGATCAGATTTTGGCATAGAAGCCAGGGAGTTGTCATCTTACTCCTGCAAGAACTATTTCCATGTATTACTAAAAAGCATGCAGTCTAAGCAGCTGTAATGCTAGAATGTGTTACAACAGATTGTGCACTAACTTCCTCTGGCTCCCTATTCTTGGAGCAAGCAGCAAGAAGTTTCGATTTCTTTCTTCAAGCAATGTGACTTGTAAAACAAAAAGTCCGGAGACTTCTGCTGAATTACTCTGTTTTTAATCAAAGAGTTCTTTCTTTGCACTTTCGTATGGTAGAAGATCAGAACTTGCTCATCTTGGAAAAATGCATGGAAATCCGGTAGAAGCCTCAGTGGCTTTACAATACACATGCAAAAAGAAAGCAAGTTTCATTTCAAAGTGCTGTAGAACTCATTAGAGAGTTTATACAGAACCTGACTTGGCTTCCCTTGGATTTCTGGAAAGGACAAGGAGAAAGAAGAAAAAATAAAAATTAACTCTTTTATGCCTTCTTCACATAGTAGAAAGAATTCAAGAAAACAAATGTGCAATCCTGGGTTCATTTCTGAAGGGTATCATATTGTTCGAGGAAAGAGGAGCACACTGCTGCTGAAAATACTTCAGCATACTTGAGAGGAATAGGTAGCTTTTTTCCTGACACTGCATTAGACTCTCTTACTTCAGCCCAGCAAGAGTGAGAAGGGTACTTCTAACCTGTTCTGCAAAGTAGCCTCTGCATCTTGGATCCTGAGACAGACCAAAACACCTCTGGCCTGTGAAACCTCCTCTAGGACAACTGCTCACCCTTTGGCTGAGGGATGGCCCTTCCAAGAAAACCTCCTTTAGCTCACAGAGAAAATAGTTTTAGACACCTACATGCACCCTTTAGTTCAGCAGATGGTAGGAGAGCAAGAGTGTCACGTCAAAAGCAGGTTCTGACTGCACCCCAGCTAACCAAAACAGAAGCCCCGGACAGCTGCTTGTAAGAAATACCAAGAAATGCCTATATGTTCTCAATAGGGTAGCAGTATTTGCCTTAAGGAGGACTTGCACAGCTTCCAACTTATTTGATAAGCCAAATCAAATCCATGAGTTCTGAGCATGACCAAAGAGGAGATTCACCGCTTGCTCAAAACGAGATCGTAGGGCCAATCTGTGCTTTCCTGATGGAGGGGAGGAGGGCAAGAGTGACCCAAACAACAAAACCCCCAACGCTCAGTTACTCCAGAGCATGAGGAAATAACCTTATACTACCAGCATCTGCCAGCTCCTTCCCAATGCTCACCACAGCTCAAACCAAGTACACAGTGTCCAGCCAGTTTCTACAACAAACCGCAGCTTTTCCGTCACTTGCCTACCCGCTCAGCTTCTGGCAGACACAGCACTCATCCTTCCCCTTGAAGTCTTGATTATCAGGACTGCAAGAATAAAACAACAGCAAATTCCTACAGGTTTTCTGGATTTGTACTTTGCCTTCTCAAATTGAAGTGACTAGATTTGAAAGACTTACAATAACTTCACTGTTGCTCCTCCAGAGAAAATAACCGGTTTCCATATACATTGGGAACTGAATCCCATGTTACAACCCTACTAAAATGGCATAAAAGTCTTTGTAAGCAAATACATAATTGTGAGAAAAGACAAAGGTGCTTTCCCTGTTTTAAGAGATGCATCAACAATTAAATTTGCCCTTTTTCTGATTAACACTTCTTCTCAATACCTCAGCAACTGTTTTGACATATTAAAAACCGTAGTCCTGAAAACAAATTTGAACACCCCATCTTGCAAGTCTTATCTACACCTTCGCTAAAGCACAGCTCCTCCTTGTTTACAAGAAACACCAACACATCTGGCCTCTTAAATGACCACCAGATCTTAAAATGGTGCGGTTTTCACCAGAGTTGAAAAACCAGGGTAAATTTCTAGCTTGCACTACTGAATTTTACCCATTCCTGCCTTCAGATGCACATGAGACTCCGCCAAGTCACAAACTGCCAGCTCTTCCTTTAATGCCCACCGGTCTCCTCACCATGATGATGCCCAAGACTCCAGAGAAAAACTAACACCAAGTTTGCCAAGTTAACTTGGTCGGGAAGGTGGGTAAACCTGCTGCACACCAGGGCTAGTACAAGTAGGACACACTAAAATGCCCACCAAGGTGTGGACAAATCAATCCTTTCTGGTGTTGGCAATCAGTTGGACTGAATCAGATGCGTTACCAAAGATTATGTCTTAAAACTGCAACTTACCATTTTAACTCAAGTCAGGAAGGAACTGTAATTTGATGATTCGGTCAAAACTCTGGCACACATGGGATTACAGAACTATGAACTTCACTAAAATAACCTATAAGATGAATACAGCGCTGTGAACCACAAAACTTGCCAGAGTGGTGTTCACGAGGTGGGTTTTTTCCTGAAGGAGGGGACTCTTCATTTCTCATACTCTAAGCTCAACACCTCTTAAAGCCCTCCTCAAATTAGGACAAAACGCTCCAAAGAAAAAAATTATCCAAACAAACAGACGTCAAGAGACAGAATGAACTACCAGCCATCACAGTGGGTATTTCATGGTGGATTTTTGGGGCAGGTTTATCCACTTCACTTGTGCTGTGGGGTCATCCCACCAGGCACCAGGAGCACTCAGGAGTGGGCAAGGAGCTGAGTCAGCATTGTTAGATGACACAGGCCAAGTCCAGAAAAAACACAGAACAACCTATAGACCAGTCTGGAGCACTGGCTATGGCTTTGTGAACATGGAATATCCACAAAGATGCCATGACTAGTCCAGCTATTAAAGTAAGTTGGAAGTCCTTCTCATAAAAGGTCAAAAAGCTGCGGAAAACAGGTTTTTTTTTTTCCCCTTTCATCATAAAACTCCTGTATAACTCCCTTTTTCCACAAAGACCATTCCCTTTCCTGACTTTTTGAACTGTCTTTAGAAAACAGGTGTTGTTTACAACAATAACAAACACACATCTGTGTGGGTGTGTTAATACACACAAAGGCAGGATAACTGAAACCTCTTCCTATATTTAGATCTGTCTGGTCAGCTCTAATTGCATAATTTAATCAAAACCCTCTCCAACGGAAACACATCCATATTCATCACAGGCATCAAAGGAAACATCTTTACAAACTATATCCTTTTACAAACCAACACATGGTCCCACGCCACTTGTCCAATTGTTGAATGCCTCCTTTGGGAAGGGCACGGAATTTTATTTCTTTTTATCAGCTGAAAAAAGCATTTCCCTCCAATTCATCAGCACAGGGCGGGAGGAACTTCCTTCACAGGTGAGACGGGAAAAATTTACTGACATGTCACTTTCAGGGATTATTTATTTATTTATTTTAAGTAATTAAAACAGACGTTTGCTGCATAAAGCAAAACCGTTAGAAAGAAAAATGCCCATCACCGCTCACGCACCAAAATTTTTGAGTAAAGCTCATAAAACACAAGATGTGCTTTGTCTTCACGGAACAGCCCAGCCTGCACGGATTTAGAAGGGGGTTTGTCAGCCCCAGCTGGAGCAGTGCTCCAACGGGGTATTTTTAAGGAGGGAACCCCACCAAATGCACTCCAGTTATGCTCAGCTTATGCTCAGCTCTGCTCCTCCGAATGATTCATTTTGCCAAGAGCATGCACCAGCACAGTTACATCAGCTGCATTAAACCACTTCTAAAGACTGTGACCCAGACCTCATTTATCAGAGATTAAGTAAAGATGTTAAATTACAGCTCAAGATCTCCAGCTTTAAAGCAGAATGTTTCACCCAAGCGAAAGACAACAAAATCCGAGCAGGAAAAATTACTTATTCACTAATAAAAGTATTAATAGGTAAAGCCTCAGTAGAGCAGAATAAACTGATGAAACTTAAACCCAAAAAGGAAAGCTGTTAAAATAAGTAATTAAATCTTTTCCCCGATTAGTCCCCCACCCACCATTTATGCACCTGAATTAAAAATAACCCTCTTCTGTTTGCCAATACTGAAGACATTTCAATGCATTTCATGAGATGCACGTCTTACTTTTCTGAAAAGGATTCCTCTAGCTTTCCTCTTTTTTGTCTTATTTGCAAAAACTAAGAGGGCTGGTTTTGCCTTTAAATGACCTTTAATACACTGTATCTTTATCAGGTCTCTATAATGTCAAGAGCCAGAGTGAAAGGTATAGGTTAAATTTCATGAAGTGTCCTTCAACACCATTCTGAACAGACAAAGCGTTTGAAGACGATACAGCTTTCCAAGCCAAGTTTACACAGCCCAGAAACAAACATGAAGACTCGCCAGATTTCCACTGTCCAGTGAAACATGGTTTAACTCCAGCATGCCATTAGTGACCTTCTGAAAACTGGGACTGGACTACAAAGGCATTTAGACTGTCTTTTTCTTTTACAAATATTTTCAGCCAGACAATCACTCTATGGAGCCAAAGGAACAACTCTTGGTTCAACTGAAGACCAGGCATTAAGAGCACCAGCTTTCCCCTGAACCAGCAGGCACACTTGGAACAGGTATCACACGTTATCGTGGTTGGAAGGCAACAACCTTCCAGACAACAGCTGGGTTCACCAATGAAGTCTAAAAGCTCCATTCTCAGGAGCATTTTAATCCAAAGAAGTCTACTGTCTGCCAGTAAATTGGCTATCAGTGCAATTTTTCTCCTTCCATACCTAAGCCTGTAAAACCTTGTCAGCGAAGGAGTACTATCACGGAGGCTGCTGCTCAGGAGAAACATTTCCTTTGGGCAAGCCCTTTCTTCACGTCAAGCCTTACCTTCTCCTAGCTAAAAGGTGGAGAACAAGACTGTTGAAGGCTACCGGCTGAGAAACAAGTATTAGACAAAGAAAGCCACAGGGGTGATTGTTGGGACAAAAGGTTTGCTGGCAGGATGGCACCAAGACAGCCCTGTGAGAGCACATGCCATTAGAATCATAGGATCATCTGGGTTGGAAGGGACCTTCAAGATTATCCAGTCCAACCATCAACCTAACTCTGACAAAAAAAAAATAAAATATCTGTGAACCATATTCCCCAGCACCATGTCAACCCATGTTACCACAGGCAACATCTTCACACCATGGAGGAAGAGGGCATTAAGTCATTTGGCCAGAGGCAGCTTGCCCTGAGCAGGATCTGATGACCACTGTGGTGAGGAGACAGAGGGCAAAGGGACCGGGGCTGAGAAGAGAGCACACCACAGCCAAGGAAAGTGCCAAACTACTGCTGACAGTGAACGGCTGGGGACAGACACAGAAGTCACAGATGGACCTTCCACCTCCTAAAAGCACGAAAGGAGGGCGCTCTCATATGTAAGTATTCAGAGAGATATCAAAAAAAAAAAAAAAAAAGAAAACTGCAGGATGAGGCAAAAGCAGCTGCCCCAGCCCCGCGCCAGAACATCTGCAGAATCTCACGTCAAACCCTTCTCTCATATTCCCGAGATCAAGGCTTCGGAGGGCTGTGTATGAAGGCTTCAACCCACAGATAGGAACTGATAGTTCATACAGCACTTGGCAACCTTGCCTGAAAGGAAGTGGGAGATATCCTCCTACACTGCTTACCGGGAATACGGAAGTTTTACAACAGGAGAAAATGGCTGTAATCTATCTATCTGATCCCCCGGTTATCTGTAAGCTTTTTATGATTCTGGAAGAGGAATCAAGCCACGTAAAGAATTACTCAGTAACCTCTCCTTATCTGCGAGCTGTTTTTATTAACACAGCCTATGTGATTCAGTATATGGAATTAATGCAACTTATTATTCACTCCACCGTAACTTTCCAAGACCAGTTTAAAGTTTCAAAATTGGGGTTTTTCAAAGCTGTGGGACTGCAACCTGACAGCTGAGACACCAAAAGACAGCATTTCCTGACCGCCAACACGCTCGGCAGGGTCAGCAGCAGGCTAGCTACAACAGCCATAATGCTTCCCAAATTTTCGAGGGCTGCCAGCTACCGAATAAACAGTCGTAGCTGTCCTAGCACAGAGGACACTCCGAGCCCCAAATACGTCATGAAGTGGGACTGCAAGGATGAACTTCCAGGACTTGCAGCTTTCCAAGGCTACTTACTTCTAGGCTGAAAGCTAGCACACAAAAACAGCACACAAAGATTTAAGGCTCCTTGTCTTCAAGATGAAAATCTAGATTAATTCCAGGGCTGGAAACCAGTACTCCCCAGTTCCCGAGATAATAAACCTTTAGGTACAAACAACCCTGGAAGATTGAGAGCCCTCATGTCCCAAAGTCAGGGGAGGAAAGAAGCTAGGCAAAGGTGTGCTGGAAACCTGCCTGCATTCAGAAATACAAGACAAAAAGCAGCTTGCCACCAACGCTCCCAGTTCTCAGCTGCTCCCAGTTCACAAACCACAGGAGACGCATCGGGTCTGACCATGAGCAAGAGTTACAGCTGATAAACTAGTGGGGACAAGGGCAAAGGGTACAGTTCTCCAGCAAACTGTACTAAATAGCCCTGGAGTGCTTATGCCAGTTATGTTAGATGATGTTTTCCACACAGAAAAAAATGTCAAAGAAGCCTGTAGGCAAGCCAGAGGAAAAAAAATACTATGGTTGGGCTCCCAAGGGTCTGGATAGTTCCTTGGCATAGTAGAAGGCTACAAGGAAATTCAGCAAGAACCTCTCTCCAGCACTGCCACTAGGGAAAATACCTAAAGTTTATATTCTACGTTTGTAGATAGTCTAAGTCCTTGAAGTTAAGAAGTATATTAGAAAGATGTAACATTTGATAATATTAAATAGCCAGCAGAAGTAAAAAAAAAAAAGGTGGGGTTTAAACACATTTACCATATACCATTAAAAGAAGCTTCTTTTGAGAAAAGTGGATTGAAAGCTGAAAATTTCAAAATTACTTATGCAGTGGTGCAGAACCCAGGAAAGTGACAAGCAGTGACTTCGCTTACAGCACATGTCATCTTCAGGTGCCCTAATTGTCTTTACTGGCAGCTGTTTCTGGTAACAGCAGCTTGCTTTTAGAAGAAGGGGTTTTAACAGATTTAATATTTAGCCTTTTCTCTACAGTTTCTTGATAACGCTGCTAACAGTACCTGGTCTGCCAGCTGTTTCAAGTTATTCAACCCCCTAAAAAGTAAAAGAAAGTTTCTACTGCTAAGCAGTGAAACTCAGAGGACATTCTGTTCCCCATGAGGAAAAACATGTGTCCTGCCTCACACAGAACATGCCCTAGATGTGCTCCGCTCATACAATTGCATTAAACTAGAAAAACATTTCTAACATAGCTTGCAGTTTGTACCAGCAAAACAGCATTTGACCAGAAAAGCTTGTTTAAGCGTTCCTCCGCATCCATCCTTCCCTCACCCCCCATAAAATATGCTGTATCATTAATCACTATCGTTTCGCTGCCAATAGAACTACACTGGGGCTTTGTGACTGACGTAACTGTTGGCAGTATAACCTCACCATGCTAATCACCAACATAAGTATCTGGGAAAAAAAAAAAAGAACCAACCCTGTAAATTAGACCTTTCCTTGGCAAGGATATTAAGGAAGTCTTCATCTGGGAGTACCGTAGTACTCGTTTATAACTGGCTACCTCCAACAGCTGCCTTGGGCCAGCAAGGTCAGGGGTCCGCAAGCAGATGAGCAGCTCCAACAGCTTGCTCCCACCCCAAGAGAAAAGGTTTGCCTTTTACTCCTTTGTGCCAGCTTTGGTGCTCCAACATACCTTCCACCCTGCTTACAGTCTGTCCACTGATCCACCTTCCTAACCTGGCAAAAACAACAACAAAAAAAGAAATGTTCTGCAGAACAGCTGGATCGGCTTAGAGCAGGATGAGCATCAAAGTCCCCCAGCCAGCACACGCTAACAAATCTGTGGCTGGGCTTGAGAGGAACCAAACTGTTAAGAGTTCTCTCCATCTTGTGGAGCTGCCACCATCCCCCCTATCCCCCCCCCAATTTTAAATGATATCCAGAACAAAGATTAGCTCGCACTCAGACGTGAGTACTTCAGTCAATTTGCAAAACCTCATCTCATCCCCAGAGCAACGAGCTCTGCCCAAGCTGGTTCCAAACAACCAAACACTCTAGCAAGCTCTTCAACCCCCCTCTGCTCTAGGTAACTAGACAGCAAAATTCACAAAGAAAAAGAAAAGTAATTTCATACCCATCTGCCCCAAAATACCACACGCTACAGAGTTTTAAGCTGAGAGTATTTATAAAGTATTTTCCAGACAGACTCTAATACAACACATTACAGAAACTGTAATTACATTATCTTTTTAGGTTAATAAAGACAAAGCCTTTTCCTTTGGCTACTACATCCAAATGGAAGCACTTAACACTGACACCAGCTAGCATGAATAATAAAGGGCCTGTTATTAAGTACAGGAGACTTGTAAAGCCAGCAGCAGGCAGAAATGCAGAACAGGAAACTGTAATAGCCAGGATGGCTACCTGTATGTAAGCCAGGTTTTCCCAGACATTCAGCATGGTCAAAACTCACATTTTTCAACATAGTATAGTTTGTCACTGCATTCACCAGGTAATTAGCAGAACAGGCATAAACAATGCTAAGAGGACAGACCAAGAGACTGTGTGAAGGGAGATGAAACTCTGGTCCTGAACGCTGGAGATTCATGGTGAGACCTCAGTAAAGCCACATGAGTTGAGCCTCTGTCTCCCTCATCTCCCTCTTCCCTCCCTGTGCAGGGAAGCACACATTTTAGATGTGTTTGAGATTCCTGAAAGACTACACATTTGAAATTAAACCAGTGTAATCTCATTATGCATTTAGCAATCCCTGAAGCCATCACGTACATGTTGTCAGGTCTATGAGAAGGCCCAGGTAAATTTCAAATCTACTTGCATCGCTGTTGTGACAAAACAGTTACACCGTTGTCATACAACAGGAAAAAAAGAAACCATCTGGACATGGTCCTGGGCAACCTAGGTGGCCAGGCCGTTGGACCAGATGACCTCCAGACATTCCTTCCAATCTCAACCATCCTGGGATTCTGTTAAGTTCTCAAAACAACCAGTGAAACTTGGGGAAAGTTTCTGAGAGCCCTCTTTCCACCGCCTCAGGAAATACAGCTCGTTACCAAGCCACATATTTTGTCCCTCAACATGTCAGCTGAATGAAAGTACTTACTAGTAAGAGAAATGAGAGACAGGAAGGACATTGCATTAATTCCTCCCAGCTCAATATCCAAATGAAACCCAACAGATACAAAGGTGAAATACGTTGGTAGAATAAAGGCAAATATGCAACTCACTAACAGCATCTGACCAAACAGCAGATGCTCCCTCCTCCCATCACTCTCAGAAACGCATTTAAGTGGAAGCCACAATTTGTTGCAACATGATTCTCCAGCTATTAACTTCATCTTTAACCAAAACTGATTTTATGCTTTTAAGCATTTAAGTATTTATATATAAATAGCTATTACATACACACACCTTGATAGATTTACAGGCTCTTCTCAACTATATATAGGCTTAGTTTACCTTTATCTGATCCAAATAACATTCACTGCTGTTGAAAGTTAAATTAATTTAGGCATTCATATGTGCACATGAACATAGAGCATACCTATGAAGTGTGAGTATTACTACATATATACCAGCATAAAAATAAGGTATATTTAAGAGTCTCATGCCCTGGTTTCATCACACTACGCCAAACAGAATGCTGCTATTACTGTCAATGCCTTAAAATGCTTAAATCAGAAGGCTGAAACCATTTATAAGAAAAAATATCGTCAGTAAACCAGTCTTTCATGTAAACACAGAAGAATGAGATACAAATTCCCAGTATGGAACAAAGTGAGGAAGAAAAGCAAGCAAAAGTATCATCAACTATGGTCACCGCTTGGTTGCCCCAGGCAACCCGACCATCAAGGATTCTCTGAATTCATAAAAAAACCTTTCTGACCTGCTACAGAAGTGTCAAGTGTTAGTTCTGCGTGAACACAGGCTTTTTTGCTGTCACCTACCTAGACAAGCTTTTAAACATGTACATCAGTCCTGGAACCTCTGTAGAAGAAACTCCATTACACTGTAACTCCTGAAATCCAACCTCTACTCACACACACACAAAAAAATAAATCTGTATTAAGAAGATACATTTTCAGCTTCCACTCTAACAGTAGCTCTCAGTAGTGAAAGAAAAGTCCATCAGTCAAAGCTGGAGGGCAGACGTGATTCTTCCACCCACACTGGGGACAGAAGCAAGGAGACAGTGGAAAACTCCTGTGATTCTGTCTATAATCACTTTAGCACTGTAAAAAATTTGTAACGGCTTCCAAGTTACCCAACATTGGATTGACAGTCCATAGATCGCTCTGATGTGGATTGGCATTTTAATGATTTTAGTGACACAGACTTGCAAGTTAAATACTTCTGAATACCATTAAGTGCTATAATTCAGACTGTCTATACTGACTTATTCAGACAGTCTCATCTGCTGCCATGTTGGGAAGAGCACTCCTCTTATAAGCTCAGAAATATGAAATAATGCTTCAGAAATTACTGGTGAACCACATTAATGATCTGCTTACATGCCAAGTCAACATAATAGTTGCCTTTGGATGATACTGCTTTGAACAGTGCCTAAATAGAATGACTTCTATAAAGGCATGTTTAAAAATAATTTGTTTTCCTCCTTGTACTCCAGACTTCGCCTGTGCATGACAGGGAGAGGGTGGGAGAAGAACAAAATGAGAAAGACTGGTGACATCTACGCTGATATCACTCTCCCAAGTGGACACTCCACATCAAAATAAAAGTGACACAGAGTCCAGAACAATTACAGAGCTAGGTTAGAATGACTGGATTGTGCAAGTGTCCAGAATAACTGTACTGGTCAGGTTCCCTGCATTGGCAGGTCTAGAGGAAAAATAAACACCAAAAAAACAAAGCTTCAACTCTTGATCTAAACTCAGCTTCTACACAATGTCCCAAGATACAGCACTCGCAAGAAGAGTACAATTGAGTAAAGGAATACATACTTGCAGAAAACCTTTGGTAATTTAATGACAGCTCAACCCAGCAGCTGTGTCACACACAGTACAGTTATTGGGGGGCAACACCTCCACGGTACACGACACACATCTTCCTCCTTCTCCAAAATAAAATAATAATAATATTAATAATAAAGGACCCATCTACGCAACTCAGCAGAGTTCAGCCTTACTTGCACTGAATAGTTGCCTTCACACAGTCTAATTAGACATAGCGTGCTCGATTTTTGTTCCTATTTAACTCTGAGGCACTTCCAAAGCCAACACATAAAACCGAAGCAGGGAGAGCTCCTGTAAAATCTGGGTTCATCCTGGAAAATGCTTCAAGTTCCTTAAAATCAGCCCGTTTATTTTACGAAATTTTTGGCTTCTCTATCCTGTTAAAAAACAAAGCCACCCCCCCACCTCAAATACACACAAACTGGAAAAGCCTCTGTAATGCAAATGAACATTTGTCCCAGGAGGAGGATAGGGATCTTTGTGGCAGCCATTAGCAACCAAGAGTGTCCTTCTCCTCACCCCTGAATCCACCCTCCCCAAAGCCCTTCACAAAAGGCCCAATCTGACATTTTCTCTGGTTGTTTTCAATCTTGAAGAATAGCAACATTCTAATGGAAATAGTTATACAACAGCCCGCAGGGATACAACTCTACCAATTAAAAAGTATCAACTTAAAATAATTTCTTGCCCATCCCAAGCAGAATCTGCTGTTCTAAGATCAAAATCCTCTATGTTGTTCTAAAGTTACGCCATTGTAGCTCGAGCAAAAAAGCTAAAGAAGTGCAAGACGCCGGTGTAGACGAGCCTTTAAGTCACCAGCACTTCAAGCCAAGCTTGCCAATTTGGTGTTTATGTTTTAAACTTGAATTTTCTGTTCAGTAAGCTTCAAAAGCAAACTTCCAGGAACTGCAGATCATCTTTATTAAGACTTACATACTCAATTTTTGGAGACACTACTATACACAGAAGAAAGGCCGATGGAAGAATACTAGTCTGCTAGACTAGAGGGAAACAAGTGAAGTTTTAATGGGCAGAACGGACCTTTCCCTGCTCTGAAAGCACAGCTGGGTGAGTCTGTCATCAAAACTTATACCAGAAGTTAAAAAAATAAAATTAAAAAAAAAACCAAAACCCCACAAACATTAGTAGAATCTCTTCATTAACCATAAAGCAATTTGTGAAATACGATTTTCATTTTCACAGATTTTATGGCTCTCTCTTCAATAAGGTAGCTTCGTTTATTCATCTGCATCCACACAGCAGAAAAGAGCTCCATGTTCACATTTTATAAGACACTGCACCCAAAAGAGAGGGTTAATTCTTTTATCTGCCACTCTGAAAGCACCTTTAGTTAAAGCACATCCTGTTGAGATGCAACTGAACCTGGGAGGCTAATGGCTTTCTCACCACTAGTGACCATTTATGTTCTCCGCTTCTCTTCTGTCCCTCAAAATGATTTTTTTAGTTACATTTGTGACTAAAAATAAGAGCTGTTTCTCTCTGGGCTGGGAGAAGCTCAGGAGACGCAGCACAGGGTTCCCACCGATTCAGGTATGAAGAGTTGGTTTAACCACATGCAAAACCCTCAAATCACCGAGGAGCACACTGACTAGCAGAGAGAAGAAAATGGAGTTTTAGCAGGATTTTCCCGAAATACTTCATAGTGATTTTATCAGCACAAACAGCAAGACCTAAGATGTTTAGTATATAATAAATCTGTGGCATGCTACTTTCTAAGCTACTTAGAGCAGAAACATGAATCTGAAGCCACAGCTGCCTTCACTAAGAAAAGTAGTGACCTGTGCCAAACCATATTCAAAATTACAGTGTCTTGTTCTACAATAAGTTTGGTCATATAGTTAAAGATACGCCTAATATGCTCTGTCTTATACAAGAAATCCAATCTGCAGGAACGTTTCAAGAGGCAGTTGCAAACTTTAGTAGGATAAAAACACTATGGGAAGGTAAAAAAGCCCAAACAATTAGCTTGTTTGCCTGTTTGTCCTTTTGATATCTGAGAGCACAGTTTGCAGGTAAAGTCTAGCTGATTTTGAGGCTTGAGAAAGGATATATAAAAATCAGAGATTCACTCACAACCACCTCCCCCCCCACACACACACCTCCAAGCTGCACATACCTTCCTTCATCTGTTTCAGTTGCTAATGACTGCAAGAAGGAGGTTAAGAGTCAACCTAAATTGGTTCAGCATTTATTCTTCACGGGGCCACAAGCTTTAATTTCAGCTACTCTTTGCATAACTTAAATAATAAACACGGTGCTGTCTTTATTTGATTCTTAAACCACCCGTATCTGAAGTACAATGGGACATGTCACAGACACTTGCTTCACTGCCCTCATAATATGGTTTAATTATGATGACTGAACTAACGGGCTCACATCACAGACTTTTACAGGTTGACCCTGTGTCATCCTGATGTATCATTTTGCACCAGTTCAGTGCTGTAAATCAATTTAAGATCTCCAGCAGGTTGAAAAGGCTGGTAATGATGCTTTCTCTGCAGTCTCTGGGGACTCCACATTATACACAACTTACATTATTTATAAAGCTGAGATGATGCCTCCATTAGGCTTGTAAGACTACTCAAATAAGCTTTTATTTTACACACACAACTTGGGCTTCGTACAGCAGAACACTGGCTATATGTAATATGCAGTGCATTCAGGCTTCATTTTAAAAAATGCCACAAAAAAAAAGCCACAACCCCTTCATTTTTTAAATTTAAATCTTTATACCAAGAGCAAAGAAACTCATAATTTAATCTGAGTTATTTCCCAATATTCAAAAACACAAGTAGCACTTTTATTAACCTTTGTATTCCTTTTCTTTACGTTCAACTCTTTACTTTGTGTTCAAACTACAGAGGGAAAGCAAACACTAAACTCATCAGCTTTCAAACAATTGATTTGATAGTTAATATTTATACAGAAACAGAAAGATGTCCATCTGTTTATTCAGTCACTTTTCTCAATCGTATTGGATCATCACATCTTCAAGGGTACACAAAGAGGCAGGCAGAACAAGACAGAGTAGGAAAAAATGTATTTGATTACATACCCAATGGTTGATGGGGTCAAAACCAAAGCAAGGACAAATCCCTACCCTTAGGGTAACCTGATCATGCCTTGAACCGATCCTCTCCGGTAGCTGTGGAAAGCTTCTGGATCACTCAAACCAAGGGAAATTTCTCTCAAGCGCCTACTTACAGTCTGAAATGCAAGATTTCATCCCTAAGACCAAAGCAAGAACTTCAAAAGGGGCTAGATATCTTTCATTTTCATACCGACGCTCTTCCAGTCACAGCAAAGAAGCAAGCACTCAAAACGTGCACTAAAATCCAAGGAGAACCTCTGAAAAGCTTCACGGCACCGCTCTCCGGTTCAATGGAAAAATAAAATGAGTATTAATCAGTCGCAACTAACAGACTCATCTCCCATAATTCAGCAGAGTAATTACTGACAAGTAAAAGAAAAAAAATTAAGTCAGTGTTAATACCTCAGGTTCCCTCACATGATTTGCTCCTGCTGTTTGACAGGACAAGGTGCCGACAGTTAGCCACATGAAGACTCACAGATTTACAGGCACAGACGCCTGCAAAGAAAAGCAGTCTCTGTGGACTGGGGCAGCTTCAGTTTTTATTCTTGAACCCTGCCTAAAAATACATACAACTATTCGGGGGAAAAAAACAACCAACCAACCAAACTTTTCTCTTTTTGACTCCTCTGGGTGCAGAAGAGACGTGAACTATCAGCTAGGACATGTTTGAAATAGAGCTTTTCCCTAAGCATGTTAGTTTCAAGATGCTGTATCTTTGAACCCTGGCACCCATTAAACACTGACATGTTTCATGCAATGATCTTTTCCATTTGCTTCTATCTGAAACACACAGCTACTTCTACTCTTCCCAACCTGCATCTAACAATACTTCTTCCCCACAGAAAACTGTTACCTTTTTTACCTGCAGTAAGTATAATTTTTTCCTAAAATACACCAAAATAAAGATTATTTTTTTTTTTGGAATAAGCTCCAATTATTCAGACACAGTAAAAGCAAACTGTTAAGGTCAGACCACAGACCTTCTTCAGATTGATCTACTAACAAAAGAGCAAGCGCAGCAACCCCTTCCTCAGTCAGAACTCCCACTGACTTCAGTTTATAATAAAAAAAAAAAAGTCAGGATTTGGCCCAGATCCTTTCGAATGCATGACTGAATATTTCCACACCAGTAAATTTTAATAAGCTTTAAAGATCTATATTCGGGATAAGATTATATGGCTGTAGAGCCCAGGTATATGAAGGAACTACACTGAGGAGGAGAAAATCTCATGCACCTAAAGCTTCTAGTAGGAAGGAGGGGAAAAAAAAAATAAATTAAGTGAACTTTCCTTGACCTCTAAGCAGAGATTTGTCATTAAAAAGAAAGAAAGGAGGCGAAGGGGGCTGCGGAGAGAAAAGGGGAGGAGGGGGAGAACCCGGTATGAAACGGAGAGGGATACGGCTGGGCCGAGGGAGAGGGTGAAGGGCTTTTCTCCCCCAAAAAATCCCCAAAAGAGGGCACTTGCCCCGTCCCGGCCGGGTCCCCCCCACTCCGCGGGGCGCACAATGGGGACGGGCGGCGGCTGCGGCGCGGAGCCTCGGCGGGGCTGAGGAGGAGGAGGAGGAGGAGGAGGGCTTCCCGGGGCCCGACGCGGCACCTACCCAACAAACTTCCAGCCGGCAGCGGCCGAGCCGGGAAACGGCCCCGGGGCTGCCGGAGGCACGCCATCATGCCGG
>NW_015090920.1:4869268-4871028 GCF_001431845.1 Calidris pugnax
CCCCCCCCCCCAGGTAGGGTGCGTGCAGACCTCATCCCTCACTGCCCGACTCCTCATTTGGGCAAGTTAAACCCATTAAAGCACGACCAGGCTTCTTGTGCAATCGGATACACAGGGAATGAGGTCTCACCCCCACGGCCTTCTTGAAATTAATTTGAACTCTGCTCGAATCTGGCTGGACTGGAGGGACGGGAGGTCTCTCTTCCCCCACCACCTCGGCAGGAGGCCTCACCGGCCAGAGATGAGCAGTAGCACGAGCTGGACTGAACCTGAAACTGATAATATTTAACATACACTTTGGATTTTACCCGGTCCCCATTCCTGGAAGGAGGTATGAAGTAACAAGCACAACGTGTTTCACCATGGCAAAGTCTTACGATACACCTATAGCGGCATAATGACATCTCTGTCCTTACGCCAGTGGATTTGCATGTGTATGGGAAGTTCTAGGTATGGTATTAACCTCATTTTAAAGCCCAGCAAAACTGAGGCCCAGAGAATCACAGAATCACATGGGGTTAGAAGGGACCTCTAGGAGACCATCTAGTCCAACCCCCCTGCCAAAGCAGGTCCACCCAGAGCGGGTCCCACAGGAACATGTCCAGGTGGGTTTGAATGTCTCCAGAGAAGGAGACTCCACCACCTCCCTGGGCAGCCTCTGCCAGGGCTCTGCCACCCTCATAGGAAAGAAGTTCTTCCTCATGTTTAGGTGGAACTTCTTATATTTAAGTTTGTGCCCATTTCCTCTTGTCCTGTCCCTGGGCACCACTGAAAAAAGACCAGCCCCATCCTCTTGACACCCTACTTTAAGTATTTATAAGCATTGATCAGATTCCCTCTCAGCCTTCTCTTCTCCAGACTAAGAAGACCCAAGTCCCTCAGCCTTTCCTCCTAAGAGGGATGCTCCAGGCCCCTCATCATCTTTGTAGCCCTCTGCTGTACCCTCTCCAGCAGTTGCCTGTTCCTTGAACTGGAGAGCCCAGAACTGGACACGGAGCTCTGGATGGGGCCTCACCAGGGCAGAGTGGAGGGGGAGGATGATCTCTCTCAACCTGCTGGTCACACTCTTCTGATGCCATTGGCTGCCTTGGCCACAAGGGCACATTGTCGGCTCATGTTAAGCCCTGGGAGCTTTACCAGAGTATTCCTACACTTCCCCGCCTGCCCACCCAGCTGCATTACCAGTCTGAAGACACAGAACCAGAACGGCTTGCCCAGGGTCACAGAAGGAGCATAACAGCAGCAGTAAAGCCGAGCCGGGAAACGGCCCCGGGGCTGCCGGAGGGACGCCATCATGCCGGGGAGGAAGGAGAGCGAAGCCGCGGTACCCCCGCACCCCGCCCCGGGGACCACCCCGGTGGGGGGGGTGAGGGGGGGATCTGAGGAAGGAGGAGGAGGAGGAGGGGGAGAGGCGAAGGGACGCGAAGTTGTTACCGGCTGCTGGGCGGGCGGTGAGGCGGGGAAGGAGCTGAGGGGGGGTGTGTGTGGAGGGGTGAGGGGGGTGCTCCGCGCCCGCGCTGGCCTCTCCGCGCCTGGATCGATCCGCTCGCCGTCCGGCTGGCGTCAGGCAGTCGGAGCCGCTCGGCTAAGCTCGGCTGGGCTCGGCCCCGCTCGGCTCGGCTCGGCTCGGCCCCGTTCGCCGCACACACACACACACACACGCACGCAAACCGGGCCCGCCAAGGGATCCTCGCCAAATTACCGCCCACCGGCGGAGCCCCGCCAGCAGCGCTGCGGCCAGCCCCCCGGGGGCGGGAGAG
>NW_015090920.1:4871038-4874379 GCF_001431845.1 Calidris pugnax
CCCGCGCTGGCCTCTCCGCGCCTGGATCGATCCGCTCGCCGTCCGGCTGGCGTCAGGCAGTCGGAGCCGCTCGGCTAAGCTCGGCTGGGCTCGGCCCCGCTCGGCTCGGCTCGGCTCGGCCCCGTTCGCCGCACACACACACACACGCACGCAAACCGGGCCCGCCAAGGGATCCTCGCCAAATTACCGCCCACCGGCGGAGCCCCGCCAGCAGCGCTGCGGCCAGCCCCCCGGGGGCGGGAGAGCGGCGGGTTGTTGGGGGGGGTGGGACGACGGACACTAAAGCCCTTCCCCGTCCCGCTGTCTCAGCCCCAAGGGCCCGGCCCGCGGGCTGGGGGAGGTTTAAAAAGGCGCTTGTGTGGCTGAGGGTGCTGTCAGGGAAGCTCCCGAATGGTGTGAGAACGGCAATTAAAAGTTAATTCTTTGCAACGCCGTGATTGAGCCGGATTTCATTCTCCCTCTTGCTCACAGGCGATCCCCTCCCCGGCAGCCTGTTCTTAATATTGAGGTAATAACAGAGCTCTCTTCTTCTCCCCCCCCCCCAGGTAGGGTGCGTGCAGACCTCATCCCTCACTGCCCGACTCCTCATTTGGGCAAGTTAAACCCATTAAAGCACGACCAGGCTTCTTGTGCAATCGGATACACAGGGAATGAGGTCTCACCCCCACGGCCTTCTTGAAATTAATTTGAACTCTGCTCGAATCTGGCTGGACTGGAGGGACGGGAGGTCTCTCTTCCCCCACCACCTCGGCAGGAGGCCTCACCGGCCAGAGATGAGCAGTAGCACGAGCTGGACTGAACCTGAAACTGATAATATTTAACATACACTTTGGATTTTACCCGGTCCCCATTCCTGGAAGGAGGTATGAAGTAACAAGCACAACGTGTTTCACCATGGCAAAGTCTTACGATACACCTATAGCGGCATAATGACATCTCTGTCCTTACGCCAGTGGATTTGCATGTGTATGGGAAGTTCTAGGTATGGTATTAACCTCATTTTAAAGCCCAGCAAAACTGAGGCCCAGAGAATCACAGAATCACATGGGGTTAGAAGGGACCTCTAGGAGACCATCTAGTCCAACCCCCCTGCCAAAGCAGGTCCACCCAGAGCGGGTCCCACAGGAACATGTCCAGGTGGGTTTGAATGTCTCCAGAGAAGGAGACTCCACCACCTCCCTGGGCAGCCTCTGCCAGGGCTCTGCCACCCTCACAGCAAAGAAGTTCTTCCTCATGTTTAGGTGGAACTTCTTATATTTAAGTTTGTGCCCATTTCCTCTTGTCCTGTCCCTGGGCACCACTGAAAAAAGACCAGCCCCATCCTCTTGACCCCCTACTTTAAGTATTTATAAGCATTGATCAGATTCCCTCTCAGCCTTCTCTTCTCCAGACTAAGAAGACCCAAGTCCCTCAGCCTTTCCTCCTAAGAGGGATGCTCCAGGCCCCTCATCATCTTTGTAGCCCTCTGCTGTACCCTCTCCAGCAGTTGCCTGTTCCTTGAACTGGAGAGCCCAGAACTGGACACGGAGCTCTGGATGGGGCCTCACCAGGGCAGAGTGGAGGGGGAGGATGATCTCTCTCAACCTGCTGGTCACACTCTTCTGATGCCATTGGCTGCCTTGGCCACAAGGGCACATTGTCGGCTCATGTTAAGCCCTGGGAGCTTTACCAGAGTATTCCTACACTTCCCCGCCTGCCCACCCAGCTGCATTACCAGTCTGAAGACACAGAACCAGAACGGCTTGCCCAGGGTCACAGAAGGAGCATAACAGCAGCAGTAAAAAAATACCCAGTTTTATGGCAGTGAGGTTACTGGCACCTCTCTCTAACTTCATTAATTCAAAATTAATCCATTTCTTTATTACGTAAATACTACAGAAATTGCAAACAGGTAAATTGTACTACGTCATCAGGTAGCATGCTACAACTGAGGCATAGCGAGGAACAGAGTGATGCCATAATATGGATGGGGGGGAAGCCTGGGATAAAATCAGTATTTTACTGCTTAAGTTTTGAACCTTGAGTGATTCAAGATGAGTGAACTTTGGTAATTAGCTTTACCTGGTGTTTTGTAGTTGCACTGTTTGTGATTACAGTTGGCACGGGCACTTTTTACATGCCCTCACGCACAGATACAGGGCAGCACTGGGCTGCAGATACAGCAGGTAAAGGTTTTATCTTAAGGCAAACAAAAATGTCTTTAAACATTGTCAGTGTACTGAATATATTTGCAAGCAGAAGAAACGTGAGGCTGGCACTGGTTTTTGTACTGTGGCAGTACTCAAATCAGGGCCAAATCTCCTGGGTCAAGAATGGTGGATGCAAGCAGTAATTATCTGCCCAAGAGCTCGGTGCTCTCGGTGATCCAGTCTCACACAGAGAAATCCATGGAAAAGACCTTACCTGTGCCCGACCTCGGCTCCTCTCCGCTCAGCAGGCTGACTTGGCAGGACTGGGGCAGGCAGCAAGCTCCATCCCCTGGCTCCTCCTTGCTGGAGTATCTATTCAGTGCAGGATTCACGCTAAGCAGATATGACAAGAAGATAATTAGGGAAGCGCTGCAGTTTGTCAGGTGTCTTGTTAGAACTATGTTTTTACTGCTTTTGTTGTTGTTAGGGTTGACTGGTTGGTTCGCTTCAGCATGAGAGAATTAAATTATTTTCTACTTACATTGAGGCTTGGGGAGGATCACATTAATATGCTCCTTTACCTAAAAAGGGCTATAAAGCAGCCTAGTCCGGCCTTTTGCTGATGTTTAATAACCAGAAGAATTGCTCTAGAGAGAGCTGGTTAGAACTGGCTTCAGACAGATCAGTGGTGTGAGAAGACCAGAGGGCAAGCAGAAACAGTGTGCCATGGTCAAATCTGCCACGGGGCTTCCCTGGCTGGGCTGTTCTGGTACAGAGCCAAGTCAGAACTTCCAAGTCTGCAGCCCGCTTGAGGATGTTCAGCTCACAGCTAACTGTCCAAACCCATTACTCCGTGTGTGAGTAGTATCAGCAGCGTCTTCCTTGTCCATTCACCACTTCTAACCCCCCGGGCTACTTTTAATATACCCCAACGAAACATCATTAGCCTAGCTTTTCTGAATAACATGAGGAAAGTGGAAAAACAGAGAGCAGAGGGGCACGTATCCCTGGTTCTCTAGCTTGATGCTATCCCTACAACAGTGTTCCTCCACTGCATAGGGCTGAATAGCACGGTTATTGAGACCTATGCTACCTCACCAGGTGACAGAGAACTTCTTTGTTTTTTCCCCTCCTTTTACTCTGCAACTACACCATCCTGCTGACTGGTGCAAGGAAAACAGGCCGTGAGGCTGGGGCAATGAAGAAAGAGAA
>NW_015090920.1:4876739-4938143 GCF_001431845.1 Calidris pugnax
CCCCCCCCCCCCAGGTAGGGTGCGTGCGGACCTCATCCCTCACTGCCCGACTCCTCATTTGGGCAAGTTAAACCCATTAAAGCACGACCAGGCTTCTTGTGCAATCGGATACACGGGGAATGAGGTCTCACCCCCACGGCCTTCTTCAAATGAATTTGAACTCTGCTCGAATCTGGCTGGACTGGAGGAACAGGAGGTCTCTCTTCCCCCACCACCTCGGCAGGAGGCCTCACCGGCCAGAGATGAGCAGTAGCACAAGCTGGACTGAACCCGAAACCGATAATATTTAATGTACACTTTGGGTTTTACCCGGTCCCTATTCCTGGAAGGAGGTATGAAGTAACAAGCACAAGGTGTTTCACCATGGCAAAGTCTTACGATACACCTATAGCGGCGTAATGACATCTCTGTCCTTACACCAGGGGATTTGCACGTGTATGGGAAGTTCTAGGCACGGTATTAACCTCATTTTAAAGCCCAGCAAAACTGAGGCCCAGAGAATCACAGAATCACATGGGGTTGGAAGACCTCTGGAGACCATCTAGTCCAAGCCCCCTACCAAAGAAGGTCCACCCAGAGCAGGCTGCACAGGAATGTGTCCAGGTGGGTTTGGAATGTCTCCAGAGAAGGAGACTCCACCACCTCCCTGGGCAGCCTCTGCCAGGGCTCTGCCACCCTCACAGCAAAATTTAACATACACTTTGGATTTTACCCGGTCCCCATTCCTGGAAGGAGGTATGAAGTAACAAGCACAACGTGTTTCACCATGGCAAAGTCTTACGATACACCTATAGCGGCGTAATGACATCTCTGTCCTTACACCAGGGGATTTGCACGTGTATGGGAAGTTCTAGGCACGGTATTAACCTCATTTTAAAGCCCAGCAAAACTGAGGCCCAGAGAATCACAGAATCACATGGGGTTGGAAGACCTCTGGAGACCATCTAGTCCAAGCCCCCTACCAAAGAAGGTCCACCCAGAGCAGGCTGCACAGGAATGTGTCCAGGTGGGTTTGGAATGTCTCCAGAGAAGGAGACTCCACCACCTCCCTGGGCAGCCTCTGCCAGGGCTCTGCCACCCTCACAGCAAAGAAGTTCCTCCTCATGTTTAGGTGGAACTTGTTATATCCAAGTTTGTGCCTATTTCCTCTTCTCCTGTCCCTAGGCACCACTGAAAAAAAACCAGCCCCATCCTCTTGACACCCTACTTTAAGTATTTATAAGCGTTGATCAGATCCCCCCTCAGCCTTCTCTTCTCTAGACTAAATTCAAGTCCCTCAGCCTCTCCTCATAAGGGAGATGCTCCAGGCCCCTCATCATGTTTGTAGCCCTCTGCTGTACCCTCTCCAGCAGTTGCCTGTCCTTGAACTGGGGAGCCCAGAACTGGACACGGAGCTCTGGATGGGGCCTCACCAGGGCAGAGTGGAGGGGGAGGATGATCTCTCTCAACCTGCTGGTCACACTCTTCTGATGCCATTGGCTGCCTTGGCCACAAGGGCACATTGTCGGCTCATGTTAAGCCCTGGGAGCTTTACCAGAGTATTCCTACACTTCCCCGCCTGCCCACCCAGCTGCATTACCAGTCTGAAGACACAGAACCAGAACGGCTTGCCCAGGGTCACAGAAGGAGCATAACAGCAGCAGTAAAAAAATACCCAGTTTTATGGCAGTGAGGTTACTGGCACCTCTCTCTAACTTCATTAATTCAAAATTAATCCATTTCTTTATTACGTAAATACTACAGAAATTGCAAACAGGTAAATTGTACTACGTCATCAGGTAGCATGCTACAACTGAGGCATAGCGAGGAACAGAGTGATGCCATAATATGGATGGGGGGGAAGCCTGGGATAAAATCAGTATTTTACTGCTTAAGTTTTGAACCTTGAGTGATTCAAGATGAGTGAACTTTGGTAATTAGCTTTACCTGGTGTTTTGTAGTTGCACTGTTTGTGATTACAGTTGGCACGGGCACTTTTTACATGCCCTCACGCACAGATACAGGGCAGCACTGGGCTGCAGATACAGCAGGTAAAGGTTTTATCTTAAGGCAAACAAAAATGTCTTTAAACATTGTCAGTGTACTGAATATATTTGCAAGCAGAAGAAACGTGAGGCTGGCACTGGTTTTTGTACTGTGGCAGTACTCAAATCAGGGCCAAATCTCCTGGGTCAAGAATGGTGGATGCAAGCAGTAATTATCTGCCCGAGAGCTCGGCGCTCTCGGTGATCCAGTCTCACACAGAGAAATCCATGGAAAAGACCTTACCTGTGCCCGACCTCGGCTCCTCTCCGCTCAGCAGGCTGACTTGGCAGGACTGGGGCAGGCAGCAAGCTCCATCCCCTGGCTCCTCCTTGCTGGAGTATCTATTCAGTGCAGGATTCACGCTAAGCAGATATGACAAGAAGATAATTAGGGAAGCGCTGCAGTTTGTCAGGTGTCTTGTTAGAACTATGTTTTTACTGCTTTTGTTGTTGTTAGGGTTGACTGGTTGGTTCGCTTCAGCATGAGAGAATTAAATTATTTTCTACTTACATTGAGGCTTGGGGAGGATCACATTAATATGCTCCTTTACCTAAAAAGGGCTATAAAGCAGCCTAGTCCGGCCTTTTGCTGATGTTTAATAACCAGAAGAATTGCTCTGGAGAGAGCTGGTTAGAACTGGCTTCAGACAGATCAGTGGTGTGAGAAGACCAGAGGGCAAGCAGAAACAGTGTGCCATGGTCAAATCTGCCACGGGGCTTCCCTGGCTGGGCTGTTCTGGTACAGAGCCAAGTCAGAACTTCCAAGTCTGCAGCCCGCTTGAGGATGTTCAGCTCACAGCTAACTGTCCAAACCCATTACTCCGTGTGTGAGTAGTATCAGCAGCGTCTTACTTGTCCATTCACCACTTCTAACTCCACGGGCTACTTTTAATATACCCCAACGAAACATCATTAGCCTAGCTTTTCTGAATAACATGAGGAAAGTGGAAAAAAAGAGAGCAGAGGGGCACGTATACCTGGTTATCTAGCTTGATGCTATCCCTACAACAGTGTTCCTCCACTGCATAGGGCTGAATAGCACGGTTATTGAGCCCTATGCTATCTCAAGAGGTGACAGAGAACTTCTTTGTTTTTTCCCCTCCTTTTACTCTGCAACTACACCATCCTGCTGACTGGTGCAAGGAAAACAGGCCGTGAGGCTGGGGCAATGAAGAAAGAGAAGAACCATCCCTCCTGTAAACAGCCTGGCTTTTTATCAGATTAGGTGTACAATCCAATGACACCATCAGGCCTGTGAACCTGAATTTTAATGGAGTTGAGGCACTTCCGCAGATAAACTTCTAATAAGGTTCTCAAAGGAAACTTTAACCTTGTAGACACTTTTTAACATCTCACCAAGCGCCTGCCTAATCACCTTTAAAATCTGTGTCTTAGAAACAGTTTATTGGAAGACAGAGTGCTAAAAGATATTCATTATGTGCATATTTTATACTATGATGTAACAAATATTTACGAAATACTACTACTAATACTGCTACTACTATTACTAGCTTCAATCTTCCTCTAAAATCAGATTTTATATGCAGATTATGATTTAGTATTTCTTGTTAACCTCAGCCAGGCTTCATCTGGCTTATTTAGGAGGTTCCAGGGATAGACAGGCTCTTCTGGAGACAGTTTAGCTCCAAACTCAGTAACTTTGCTTCACCTTTACGTACACCAGGTTTCTGCCAGAAAGTAGAGTTTCACGGCTAATTAAACTGTATCAAACACATAACTTGTTATTTACATTAAAATCACGGGAGTCATTTTCTTTTTAGCCATTACAGTGTTGCCCTAGCGTGGGAAAATACCAACGTTATTTTCAGAGAGAAGAGGCAGTTCTGTCAAGAAGAAGAACAGCTTTCTAAGGATGCCTGATTTCATTATTTCCTTCTCTCCTGGGCTGGTTGGTAAAATTTATCAACCTCTGTCCTTCATGGCTTGCCCGCTGCCTCTCTGAATAGGTGAGGTATTAAACAAGCCTCCCACCTCAGCATTATTAAAATAGGATACGCAGACTGTTTAGCAACTACAGGAGTCTGTTTGGGAAAGATGCCTCAGGCAGAAGACAGCATGTGGGAGAAGGTAAGGAGTATTTTTAGGAGGTCACCGTAACTGCAGAGCTGCCTATGGTTTTCCAGACCCATCTGGATACAAGGACCTGTCTGGCCACAGCAGCAGAGAGTTCATAGCTGATTTCTACTGTCGAGGAAGGGGTAAAGGGGTCATTTGGGCTGTTCTCCTTCCCCTTCACCTCTCCCCCTTCCAACTCCCCAGCAGCAGAAGCCACAGCCTCGGCAGCCCCAAGCACCTGCCCAAGGCCAACTGAGCAGGGGGTCCACCACCAGCACCGTAATGGGGATGCAGGACTATCAGGGTGGTGGTTGCCTTGAGCTGGTTAAGGAGGCTGGTGCTTGGGGGAACTTCTGGTGCCACCCTCACAAAAGTGATTTCTGCATCCCTCAGCAGAAGCCAAAGCCAGCTGGTTTATGCCAGAGGTTGATATGTCCTCATCCTCTAGGGCCAAGATTCAATTTCCCCTCACTGAAGAGAAGCTTTGAGGTGGCACTGTGTAGGTTACACGCAAACAAAGAAGAACTAAGTTGTGAAAGGCCTTGAAGATGGAAATTCTGACACGAGGGCTCTATACTCCTGCCTTGGAGTGTCCAGCCATTTTCTAGAGTTTGTCTCTGTAGACTCAAATGTCTACTTGGGACCTGCCTTAGTTTCCTGACTCGCTCTCAGTACAAAAGAACAAAGAACCCATTTCACTCTTAGAAGTTCTTCCTGAACCAGTCTGCCATGATTAAGTGGGATTGCTGTAGAATGAATGTGAAACTGATAATTTTACAAGGTTATTACATGTATTTCCCTCTATTACATTAAATAAGGCTTCTGCTGTAAATCTATCTGCAGATACCAGAAAGGTCTTTGATCAGATTGAGTAGTCATTCATCTTTTCCACCCTTGAGATGATGGGATTCAGACCAAAATTCATTACTTTCCTAAGATTAATGTACCCAGCTAAAGCTGCCAAGATCCTTATTAAAAGTTATGAATCCAAAAGGTTTGGGCCAAAACAAAGTGCTAAGCAGGGCACTCCCTTATCTCCTTTATTGGTTGTTTTCTCTATAGACTCTGACGTAAGGACTTTGCTCCAGCAATATTACATTGCTGGGAAGGAAGGGAGCTTGCACTCTGTTCTGACAGCTAATCACATGCTGCCGCAGAGCACAGTATTCCTGCACCAGGACTGGACTTTCTAGAGAAGGAAATTCTCCTTTTGAATCTTGCCTGCATCCACGTAGATGCTTTTGAAGGTAGTTTCACTTTTCTCCTGGCTATCTCCTCAGGAAGAGATAATGGACTTCACGTAACCAAACACTGTTGGTTCTTTTAAAATTAAATTTCTCTTCAGTCACTCAGCTCAAAAAGATTTACATAACTGGAATAACCTACCTCTATTACTGGTTTCTTGGAAGACACCGCTAAGATTAATCTTATCTCCCATTTTAATCACTGTTTTCAAGTTCTTACAGTCCTTGTCCCAGTTACATCTTGTTGCAAAAACCACCAGAGAATGATATATTAAAATTTATTCAGACAGGTGGCAGATAGAAAATTAAAGCTAATAACTCGATGAGAAAAGAAATCAAAGGTGGTTTGGCAATCCTGAGCTCTTACTACTTGGTCACTCGGTTTCACCAGCTGTACAACCAGTGCACTAATGAGTGGTGCCAGGCCACTGGCTGTGTGTCACCACTTGCCCAGCAGGGCTAGGGAATGCCATGGTCAGGAGCTCCACTAGCCTCCATGGGCTAGAGAGGCCTTGGGGTAGGACTGGATCATGGCGATGGATGAGGGCTGGGCAAACCATGGGCATTGTCCGTACAGGATTCTACCTCCTTCTTCGTACCCAAAGAGGAGGCAAATATATTACACTACTGGAAGACTAACAAATTCACACACATTGCCTCGAAATGCATCCCTTTACTTCCACGCTTTGTTGATATTTTGTGACAAAATACCCCATTTTATATAGTGATTAAAAACATAAAAGAAAAATCTCCCTTATGAGGAGAGACTGAGAGAGCTGGGACTCTTTAGTCTGGAGAAGAGAAGGCTGAGGGGAGACCTTATCAATGCCTACAAGTATCTCAAGGGAGGGTTGAAGGAGGAGGGAGCCAGACTCTTTTCAGTGGTTCCCAGTGAGAGGACGAGGGGCAACGGGCACAAGCTGGAACATAAGAGGTTCCACTCAAATATGAGGAGAAACTTCTTCACGGTGAGGGTGACAGAGCCCTGGAACAGGCTGCCCAGGGAGGGTGTGGAGTCCCCTTCCTTGGAGATTTTCAAGACCCGCCTGGATGCAGTCCTGAGTAACATGCTCTAGCTCTGGGCAATCCTGCTTCAGCAGGGGAGTTGGACTAGATGATCTCTATGGTCCCTTCCAACTCTAAAATTCAGTGAAATTCAGTGAAATCTTATTTTTCTTCCCCATGTAAAAGGTACTTATCTTGAGTAATTCAGAAACCTCTTTTCAATTTTTCTAAACCGGTGCAAGTCTAAGTCCCATTGCCTGAGTTCAGTGTCACTCTTGGCTGCATAAGTCAGTAGTAAGACAGTCCCACCCTTCCTCCTCCTCATCCCTAACCCCGTGTCACCCACCCGCCCCCTTTGTGCTGGCACAGTTGTTGGTGCAGCTGTGAACCGAGCAGGCCTAGGGAACTGATCTGGCCGGGGAAAACAAATGTTTCAGGGGCCAAGCTCATTTTTAATTTGGATGAGTTCCCTGCTCTAGTTCATTGTGTGGTTGTCCAAATCCTTGTGCTGATCTTGTGCAGGTGCAGGACCGAGGTGGGAGAAAGGGTGAAACTTATCTTTTTTGATAGTATTGTTGGCTCCAGCCCATTTCAAGTGGTTATGAAACTGATGGACTCAGCGAGCTTTTTCTTTTTAGCCAAGGAAAAATACTGCCATTTTGAGCACAACTGCAAACATGGTTTTAGAAGAACAACACTGAGCGTAGGAGCAGGGCTCACTGGTGAGTAACAGAAGACGAGGAGAAAGTGTGGTAGGGCTGATGAATTCAGCGTGATCACTGCATGTTAGAAAAGGCAGCCGTTGGACACTGCATGATATGGTAAAAAGCAAAAAACTTGTTGCCCTTCTGCTTTTGATGAACCAACAGAGGCCAAAGAATTGCAAGGATCCCACCAAAAATTATTAATTGACTCTTCAAAAGGCAGAATTGTGTTTGGGTGGCTTAAAGAATCTAAATCCTGGGCCTGCATTCCCATGTTTTTTTCTTTCCTGTATTCTCCATTTCCAGAGTTTTCCTTTGCTCTTTGCTTAAGGTGTGGGAGAAACTGAACTCTGGAGAGTAAATAAATCAGTATTTAGTTAGTCATCCCAAGGCAATGGGTTCTTAGTGATTTCTCAATAACAGACAGCCCTGACAATAAATGCCCATGTATTGTATTAGTTTCCGTTTGCACTTTCAGGAGGAAATTACCTTGTAGGTTACAAACATGCTGGCAGTCACAAGAAGTGCTGGAAAAGGTTGCCCACGAGACAAGACCAATTTTAAACTCCACTGTTTTCTGGCTAGACCAAAAACAGCCTATCTTTTGACAAACAAGTTTGAGCAACTTTAAAAGCAACCCCCTTCATACACTATTGCACATATCACATCTGAAATCCTCTCTGTAAGTAAAAATTGAAAAGAAAAAAAAAAAAGCCAAACAGTTAGAAGTTGCAAACAATCAAAATTAGTGTTGCTGGTATAAATTTAGTAAAGTATTCAGTTTGGGTGCATCCTAGTACCTATCTTTAATAGCATGCTTATATATGTTCCTTCCTATAGACCCCTTTCTCATTCAGTGAACGGAACAAATAGTGGTCAAATAATGGAGAGTGATTTTGGTTTTTCCCCAGGTTCATGCTGCAGTTAGCCATTATGAAAGCTGTTTTTGCAATATTTAGTTGCAAAACTAAGGCTGGTTTACAGCTTGTAGCTCATCTCTTGACACAGAATTCATCTTTCTTTACCCTGCCAAATTTCATCTCTCTTCCTGAGTGGACAGGAGCACTAGAAACTCTCAAAAAAATAAGTTGTCTAGTATTTTCAGCCCTGGCAAATCAATTTTTTATTCTAGTATCCTATTTTCAGAAAGACTTGAACCATTTTGCTGCCATTTTCTACACATATTCTGCCTGAAGCACACACCAAAGGCAATTAATGTTTGATGAAGTTCTAAACACATAAAATCAATATAGTCTCAATGTAGGGAGGGCAACTTGAATTACAAGTGGTGATCTCAGTCCACTAATAAGATAGTTTAATTCTGTGCTTATCCAGGGATTCTGCTGTTGTTGGAGGTGTCAGAGGGAAGGCAAAGGACTACATGGCTTACCAACACTTAGGAAAACAGTTCTCTAAACACCACAGTCAATGTCTCCAAAATGGGGGAGACAAAATAAAAAGGCAAAAATAAGGCACCCGTTTGCCTCCTCAGATAGTTATAAAGTAGTTATCAGTGTAAAGCATTTTATCTGGGCGATAAAATCAATATAGTCTTAATGTAGGAAGGGCAACTTGAATTACAAGTGGTGATCTCAGTCCACTAATAAGATAGTTTAAGGGACTAAAGCATTCTGTGCTTATCCAGGGATTCTGCTGTTGTTGGAGGTGTCAGAGGGAAGGCAAAGGACTACATGGCTTACCAACACTTAGGAAAACAGTTCTCTAAACACCACAGTCAATGTCTCCAAAATGGGGGAGACAAAATAAAAAGGCAAAAATAAGGCACCCGTTTGCCTCCTCAGATAGTTATAAAGTAGTTATCAGTGTAAAGCATTTTATCTGGGCGTCTAAAAGTATCATCTTTACAGACAAGGATCAAACGTTCAGTATGGACATCACCAGAGAAGGCTCCCAGAAAACTGGAAAATAGCAAGAAACAGCAAGGCTGCCGTACTGTAGCTGAAAAGCTGCAATCTGGAAGTGGCCTTACGGTCAATGCACAGTTGGTCCAGCTTCTGCCAAGTCCAATCGCACAGAAGCATGAACCCAACAGATTGGGGAGCCCTACAGCTACCCCACCCTGTGCCTGAGGCCTTCAGCATGTAGAAGACAGCCCTGATAGACTATATCACCCGGGTTGAGCAAAGCCTGCACTTGTCAGCGACCAGATGGAGGATTACAACAATTTATGGCCTGCAGTTAGACAGGCTTGCACTGTGATCTCATCAAATCTTGGAACAAAATAGGTCAAGCTTGGTCAGCGTTCAGATGAGATACACTCTAGGGAAAACACAGATACGGCAAGAAACAGTTTAGGATTCGGATTTAGGATTCAGCTGACAAAACTGCTAAGACACTGTCCCGGTTTTAGGCTGGATTCCCAGGTGTGTGAGGTACCCAAAGCAGGTCCCTGGTCTGTCATGCAGAAGGGGCTCTGTATACTGCTGCAACCATATTTCTCGTTTTTCAGATGAGAAATAAAATTAAAGTAATGCCTTGTAATTAATTAAATAAATCTTTCCTGCCTTTGCTTGTGGACATGGCATTTTCAGAGGCAGCATACATGGAGAAAGGGAGCTTGTTTGGTTTCTATGATCCTAGTACAACCTGCCAGCCCTCTCTCCGCAAAACCCCATTTTAAAGCTTTTCAGTACTAGGGCACTGAAAGCAAGAAACTGAGATTTCTTTAAGACAGCAAACATCATGAGAACTTTCTAGCAAGGCATGTGCAAAATGAAGCAAATTATACAATCTATTGCTTTATAGATACATTCCTTTTCCTTTACATTCACATTTACCATCCATTCATGCTCCCACCTAACAATCTTTACAACTCATTTCCCCAGATGCTGTTTTAAGGTAGTTTCATTCTTCTGTTGATTTTAAGCTCTTTGGTTCAAATTCTGTATCTTTTTCTTCGCCTGCAAAACAGAGTATGCATGTAGAATTTTATGTGTAACTATCGTGCTCAAAAAAAAACCAACAACCCACACAAATTTTTATCTCCAAATAATTAAGACAATGACAACTATGCTTCTTGAGATATTAAGCAGTCAGGGTGTAACTAATCAAACTGAAATTTAGCCAGGAGACTGAAATGACACCACCAGCTCAAGAGGAACGTGCTTAGGAGGCTTCTGGTAATTGCAGATGGCCAGGACTCTGCTCTCCTGTCTCCCTCGCAGTAAAACACCTCCTGTGTGCTGTGTGGTGCAGGATGCTGCAGCAAACACTAAGACCAAAATGAATTTATAAACCTTGTATTCTCTCTAGGATTGTATTGCTCAGATGTATCAGTCTACAGAAATAATTAATTTCTAGTTGGTTTTTTTTTTAGGTTGAAAAGCATCCACATATTATGTGCTTTGTTTTGATTTTTGGTTTTCTTTGCCTTATGGTTATTCATCTTTAATGAAAGTGAATCAGAGAAGCAATGCCTGCCTTATCGTTGATTTGTGGTGTATAATCATGTTAAAGACAGATCACTGGTCTCCTCCTTACTACAGTGCCATTTATAACAGACAATTATCCCTGCATGGTGCAGTTGTCATGATCCAGTGATTGCAAATGCTTGTTATCAGTGCGGAGCCAGCTAAATGCTGTGTGTTTCTCTTTAAAGCTGATTTGATTTTCCAGAGCTGTCTGTCATCCTGGAAGTTTTCTCTAGGGCAGCTCAGTTCTCAGCCTACACACAAGTGAGGTCCTTTTGATGTGAAGCGCGTGGGGCGAAATCTGCATCCTGCTCCCACCTACTTCAGGCAAGGACTATAGTCCAGAAAGAAAGAAGAGCAGTGTGTCTCCACTGGGAAACCTCCAGCCACTGCCCGGAGTTGAGGGGAAGCAGTGGAAATGTGCAAATGCCAAAATAAAGGGCAAGTGGGGGGGGGCGGTGAACACAGTGGCATTGTCTCCAAAAAGGAAGTGTACCAAAACGCTCTAGTTGGTTTTAAAATTAGCCAGAGAAGGTGCAAAGAGGTCTAAGTCTTTAATGACCTCAGTTCTACAATTGCCACTAATTGGCTCTGCGATGAATAACTGGGAACAATAAGGAGTGACAGACTAGGTCAGCCAGTGGTTTGCCAAGCCCTTGTGTCGTCTTTCCTATGAGGGCCTGCGTGTGATGATTTTTAATTGTGTCTACACTATCTTTTAATAGTAATCGGGACTGGAATTGCATTGTGTTATGCACGATACAAACACACACTGAACTACTGCACTTGCTCTTTGATCCTGCAAAACATGGGAAAAGCAGCTCCTCCCCAAGCTGGTATTTGTGCAGCTCCTTCTGGTGAGCATGCACATGCCTTCATTTTTTTCTCTGCCAACCATCTCCCTGCCTCCTGCTGTCCTAACCCAGTAAGCCCCACATTTGTTTCTCCTCTGCCTCTTTCATCAGCTTACATTGTGCCTATGCTCTCTGATTATTTTTCTCCTCTGCGTATTTACCTCTGTGGTCTCGCTCCTACCATTTTGCTCTCTCTCTCCCTCCTTCCCACATAAGGAAGATCTCATTAATTGTTTCAAAGGAGTGCCTTATTTACCCTGTTTACGTCTTAAATGTATAAAAACCTGAAAACGCAATGGCTTTGAGTTCCCTATTCCTCCACTGAACAAGGAAAACGTGACCTTAATCTATCCATACTCTGCCTGTGCGTTGAGTGTGCCAGAGGAGCCAAAATACCTGTTGGGGGATGCCTGCTCTGCTCTGGTGGATCTTACCAGAAGGAGATAACCATCAGAGACCAGCAGTAATGCTGAAAGCAGCCTTAACCCTGTTAGTAAACACACTGCTCCTGAGAGCAGCAGCCTGGTCCCTTGCAGAACTTCAACAGTGTGTATGTCCAGAGGCAAAGAACATTATCTTTGCAATTTCTTTTTTCTGCAAGTTAACTATTTCTCCTTAGAGCGCTACACGTATATACGGTGTGGTGAAGAAAGATTTCTGGAAGCCTTGAATATTGCATCGCTCCCAAATGCCTCACTCCTCCTTAAAATCCATCAGGCTTCCTCTGACCCTGTAGGATCTGTACTGTGAGGATTCCTGGACACGTTATACGTTTCTGCATCCACAGCAATTGCACAGGCCCCCCAGTTCAGCTTAACATGTGTCATGAGCAGTCAGTCAACACCGAGAAACCGCTCTGAAACACTATCAGTTTGCTGAGAAGACGGTCGCATGCAGCTCCCACGGTGCCAAGCTATCCGGGATCGGTTTGTGTTATTCCTGCTAGGATTTGCCATTCCAGTGTGCCTTTAGAGGAAGAGATGTGTCTTTTTTTGTTGTTTTTTTCCCTTTTAAAACTCATCAGCACTGCAGCTACCAAGAACACAAGACACCACAAAAGAAGCACCCTAAGTTATTACGTCACTGGGGGATCTGGCAAATATTAAATCAATGTCCTGACATGAATAAAATGAATAGCTACACGTCACGCACCTAGACCACTCCACCACCATATATTATCAAGGTGTACAAGCTATCAAGAAGAAAGCACCCTGCAGGTATGCAGGTGTTGCTTATGCAGGGGTGCGGCACAGCTCAGCAACAACCTTTAGGAAAGGAGGCCAAGGCTTTTAAAGGGACCATGCTCCTCAGACCAGTAAAACAACAAAACCCATTCATTAATAAGTCAATATTTTTTTTCATTAATTTTTCCATTATTTTTTCCATTTTTTCCGTTCCATTTTATTTCTTTTCTGTTTCCATTTCCATTTTTTTCAATTAAAATTCCATAAGTAGGAATGCTGTAGTTATCTTCACACCACTAGTCTTCATTCTGTTCACGATAAGTACTTTGAGCACCGGGTTTGAGGTTTACCAAGCAGCTGGTAACTAGGAGGACTTCAGCCCTTCCATGGAGCATGCATGGCATAGGTGGCTTCCCTCCCATCCCTGTCTAGATTTGTGCTGTGTTCCCCCACTTTTCTTATTAACACTTCCCCCATTTTATTAACACTTGGAACAGACGCCAGGTTAATTCTCACCTCTTGGTCAGGCAGACAGAGGCATACGTGCAGCAAACACCTTGACGACAAGGGCTTTCTTCCTCTTTGTTGTAAGGGAGGTGATGGTAACCTTCTAGCATTAACATGTATGAAAGCAGACTCAGTTATGCACTGCTACCAGCACATCTTGTGAACCCAGAGCCTTGCTTTCAGCAAGACAGACACGATAAAAATCTTTCCTCTTTTCTTCAGTAACATGACTAATAAATGTAGAAATTCCCTTCTCCTCTCTCCCTTTGCCAGTATCTGCCTTATCTCCACCTCTTCCTTAGACATAATTCCAAACATGAAAGGCATGTCTATACTATGAACAGGCAACCTGAGTTCTGGCATGAGATCCATGGCACATGGCAGCTCCGTGCTAGAGAGCTGAAGCGTAAGATCTGGCATCTACAAAACACAGGAACTGGAATTTCTGCTGCTGACTCTCTCTCTGCTTGCCTCATGGATGCTGTGCCCGGGGGGAGAGTGCTCTGTCTTGTGAGGGCAACATCAGGCTCCATTT
Organism: Calidris pugnax; assembly: GCF_001431845.1. NCBI lineage: Eukaryota > Metazoa > Chordata > Aves > Charadriiformes > Scolopacidae > Calidris > Calidris pugnax. Next base: position 4,890,304 of record NW_015090920.1, read on the forward strand.
CAGATTTCTTTCCAGAGCAGGTGCACAGCGTTAAAAAAAAAAGGTGGCAAGCATTTATGAAATGGGTTCGCCATTAAACACTACATCCGACAAGTAAGGGGGAACCATCCTGAAGCCTCCCTGGAATTTTGGCAGCATTTCCAAGAGATCATCTGCAAATTACTGGAGATGGGTATTACATGTACGCTGTAGGCAATAAATAAGAGTGATTTTAAGGGGCAGCGTATATTGACAAAGTAACACCTCTAAGAATAGAATACAACCACTGCCATAAGCAGTAGAGACACAGTAATAAAACTGAAGAGGAGCTACGGAGTGTCTTAAAAGCATGTCCCATAGCAAAAATACTAATTTAAACAACACGCAGAAAGAATGCAACAGGCCACAACCATACTAAATCCACTCAGTTAACGCACTACTTTATTGTATCCGAAGATCACAGTAACTCTACCTTAACCTGAGGTACCTGGCCACCCAAAATACTCCCAAACTCCTGGATGGGCATCCCAGCTATATCACAACCTCATATGAGAGTAAGACATACGCATTCGTCAGGCTCCCACTTTGTCTTTGACTACAGGGAGAGAAACACGATGGCTGGTAGGGAACCGTGGCACGCTGTGATGCAGAAAGAATGCAACAGGCCATAACTATACAAAATCTACTCGGTTAACGCACTACTTTATTGTATCCAAAGATCACAGTAACTATACCTTAACCTGAGGTACCTGGGCACCCAAAATACTCTCAAACTCTTGGATGGGCATCCCAGCTACATCACAGCTTCATATCAGAGTAAGACATATGCATTCGTCAGGCTCCTGCTTTGTCTTTCACTACAGGGAGAGAAACAGGATGGCTGGTAGGGAACCGTGGCACGCTGTGGCCAGGTCCCTGCTCCAGAAGGCTGGGAGATCAAGAGCACAATTGTCATTCAAGCCATTTTAACTTTAGCAACTTTTATTTACTGTTTGCTCAACACCACGTGACAGCTTTCTGTCAAGAGAGCATTTAAAAGTTAAGCCAACTGAAGTTGGTGTTTCTTCAGTGGGAATCAATGGGAATTGTTCCAGTGACTTTTATGGAGATCAGATGCTTTAGAATGGCTGGATACCTCAATTTTAGAGCTATGCTATCTTTTTCAAGACAGCTTAGAGGCTTCTCAGGGGTGAAATTTTTCATTTCAAAATAAATAAATACTGCGGCTTTGATGACCCAAACCAAAACAATCACACTCCCTGAATTATGAAAGGTAACAGTCTACTCGTATTTTGCCCCCAGATCCGAATTTTGCAAAAATAAGCTTGCTTTTTTTTCTGGAGACCATACATTTTTCCTGTGACTTTTTCTTTTAATTTCCAGTGCAAGTGGCTACAAGGGAAAAAAAAAATCCTCAAAAAATCCTCTTGCACTGCCTTATATGCAAACACTGAACCTTTGTGCACACAGAGGAACACCTTCAGGCAAAATTGGTAAGTAGCAGAAATAAAATAACTGTTTCCAAAACTAGGCATGAACACCACAGTACACCACAATTCTATGACAAAAGTCAGAGAATCATACAATCACAGAATGGTTTGGGTTGGAAGAGACTTTTAAAGGTTGTCTAGTCCAACCCCCCTGCAATGAGCACAGACATCTTCAACTAGATCAGGTTGCTCAGAGCCCCATCCAGCCTGACCTTGAATGTTTCCAGGGATGGGGCATCTCTCTGGGCAAGTTGTTCCAGTGTTTTATCATGCTCATCATAAAAGATTTCTTTCTTCTATCTAGTCTAAATCTACCCTCTTTAAGTTTAAAATCATTATCCTTTGTCCTGTTGCTACAGTCATGATCATGGGCCAGTACTGAGAATCTCTAGTGAGGAACCTGGTATTACTGTAACATGTGAGAGAAGACTTAGGATATATGTTATACACACAGGTTTTTTTCTCAAGGCATAATTCATTTCTATGAAATAATACCAAAGAGAACTGTAATATTGGTGCCACTCTTAGCCTGCTTCATTAGGTTATGATATTTCTTTAGCAATTATTTTCCAAACCTGAACTAATTCCCTTTCATGTAAATTCCCTTTGCTCTGCTCCCAGACTAAATAAGATCGTTTGCTGGGATACTGTCCTAATGTGACAGATTCATTTGGCATTGGACAATGTTTATATGGGGCAATCTTTTGCAGTTATATCTAAACAGCATATTTTGTGCAGTTGACAACTTGCTCCTACTCATGCTCCAAACTGACCTGAATCCCTTCAGCTTCATTAGCATGGTGCTGAGCTGAGACTACTAAGAACCACTACAAGGGCCAAGTTAGGGCAGCTCTATAACTTTGTTGGCTGGTTGACAGCAAAAAGATATATGCCTGCAACATCCTATGCCATGTTTGAAGCCTTCCCATCCAAGGCCAGATGCTTGTTCTTTTTCAGCATCCACGTATGTTGGAAAAAAAGTGGAAAGATTCCTACTAAACTAAAGAGGGATGCCAGAATAGGCTTTAAGACTTCTGGATTACCTTAGCTAACTTAGAATCTTTAAAAATATACTTTAAAAAAGTAAAACTAATGTTCTCCTTTATGGGAAAGGCAGTTGTCCAAGCTAAATTAGGCCAGTTCATAATTCAAAAATAGCTTTTAAAGCTGCATGGGTCATCCAACACACCTCAAATTTTAAAGCATCAGGCAGCCACATTACCCTACTGTGAATGACCACTAGCTAATTCCAATTGACTATAAAGCAGCACTTTATTTTGTATTATCTGTTTATATTATACAGATTTCAGCTTGTGGTTCTGCCAAACCCAGGGTCATAGCAGAGTGGGAATTTGGTACGAGTTTTAGACAGATCAAAGGGAGGGGAAAATAAGACATGAATATTCAGACTTTGGCCAGTGACAAAAGCAAAATAGAACTCTTTTTGTTTATTGCATTGCCCTTCTGAGCAGAAATAACAAGATGAAGGTAGAAAAGCAACTGTTTTTGCAAACTCTCATAGATGCAAGATACCATAAAGCCTTAAAATTCTGCTGTCTTGAGACTTTTTTAACCTACTGTTGCTTTTGTCTGTGAATTAAGACTAGTCCCCTTGCCCAGGAAAAGCAAATACTGGGATCTGAATGCTTTACAACTTTATGCTAGAAGAGGCCACAGATGGGGAAGCAGTTTGATCAATGTGGGAGGGATCAGCCCAAAATAACAGTAAGATATATTATATCATCAAAAAATGGCATGTCTGGAAGGAAAGTTTGGAGCATAAATTAATACTGACCTTGGCCAGAATAACTTGCTCTCTTCAACATCTGCAGCTGTGCAGTTACTAGGGAGTTATCTGGCTTCGTATGCTTTTTCACATCTGTCTACTAAATCAGAGATAGAAATACAAAAATCTAGCACAAAGGGACATTATATGGATTTGTGACACTCCCTGAGGGAGTTGAGATCTTTAAACTAACAAAGATATTACAATGGGACACAGGTATAATATTCTCTTTGTGACATATTGGTCTAACATTGTGCCTGTTCCATTGTGCAATGGAAAAACTATATCTATTTTTCTCTGATGAGCTCTCTGAAACTTCCAAACATGGGTAAACAGAACTACAGTATATGAGACAATAAGTTTGGCATACATGCATGAAACTTCATATTTCTGGGATGAGCAAAATGGATAAACTCAATTCATATTAATTGCCTTACAACACCATGTGTGAGGGAAAGCAACAGTGGGAACAGATTGTGAGAGGACAGAGAGACTCTCACACTTTAGCTCATACAGTATTTTCATCATTCTTCATAATTTTCAATATCACTAGTGACTTCCAAAGACTAAACTGTGGAGCCTTAAATAGAAATGGGCATGACAGGGTTATTCAACATTTTTCAGTGTGCAACATGTGAGTTAGTGAAATGATTGGTATGTTGTATTTCCCCCTGCCTGCATCATCTCAGGTTATGTTATGGTCCAGTCTAAATGACAAGGTGATGAAATTGCATAGGTGTAACTTGCCTTTATTTCAGCAGCATGCATGACACAAAGTACTAAAATCCCTAAAGTATAACAGTCTTGAATAATACGGTTCTAAATCTTCAGGTGTCGGTGGGATATTCATATGTTATTGCCCCACGTTTGCAAAATATGGGAGTTGTTCATAAGTTATGTTCTGAGTTTGCATGAAATAACTCAGCCAAATCAAAATGCAACAGCTTTTGCCCTGATTTTGAACAGCTGAAATTGTAATTTATAAAAATCTTGCATTCCTTTGTATTTTTATAGTGTCAAACTACATTTTAGGTTAAAATAAAGGTGAAATTTCAAATGAGCAGTGCAAATTGATGCAATTTTAATGTACTAAGAGATCTAAAGACACAAAGCCAGAAATACAAAACCAAAACCATACAAACATGTGTGTATGCACAGACATAAACAACAACAACAAAAAAGTCTACTTCAATTTATAGTCATTAGGCAAGGTGAAGAAATTCCGTGTGATTCTCTCTGGAGACAACTTGTACCTTACAGCACGAAAATCCTGTGCTCATGCAGCAGGTATTTATAGTCATTAGGCAAGGTGAAGGAATTCTGTGTGATTCTCTCTGGAGACCCACCAGCACAACTGGTACCTTACAGCACGAAAATCCTGTGCTCATGCAGCAAGAATAGAGAAGGGGATTGTAGCCACAAGCTAAACAAAAGTAGCAGTGACAGATGTGAAAGGTAATAGAGATATCCTTACGTGGCAGAAAACTATTTTCTATTGAATTTATTTTCTGCTGGATTAGCATAACGGAACAGCTCAGACAAATGTCAGCACCAGTGCAAGAAGAAGGACTACAGCAGCAAGATTGGTTTAGGCAACTAACAAAAGAACCACCACCTTGGATGCTGTCTGATAAGCTAGAAGGCCACCACCCAGAAGCACTGGTGGTCTCAGTCATGTGTCATTCAGGTTCAGGGAGATCCTGGCAAATGCTCAGGAGGAAGTTGCTTGGCCCACAATGTAACATCTGAATGGACAGTCTAAGGGCACCAGAAAGCACCACCACTGAGAACATAAAACACTTCAACCAGGATCAGACCACTCTTCAGGACAGTGAAATAATCAGCAGCTGGGACAAAGAGGAACTTGTACGCCACAGCATCCTGGCACTTTACTTGGCAAGCAGTGCTCAGCATTGCTCCACGGGCACAGACGTCCAAAAATAAGCCTTTCCGTGTACAAAAAGGCTACTGTATAGAGTTGGTGTCCTCAGTTCCACGGAGGACAGGGAGTGGAAGTGCTTGGCAGCAGATGGTATGGCACAGCTAAATTCTCCAGAGCAGGCAGAGTCTGAAGGAATCTTAACAGCTTTTTTGAGGGAAACCAGCAAGCTGTCTTGACTGAGGGTATGCTTTCTAAATAGCTCCAATACCATGCAATAGTATTTTCACCATTATCATTAGTAATGTGGAAATATGAGCCTACCTCTTGGTTCTTTCTTTCTCTAGTGTAAAAGTTCTTCTCTTCTTGCTTCTTATAAGATAGTGGACCTTGCCCAAAGATGGTCTGTCTCTAAAAGCCTTTTATAGCACGCTAATACTCTGTGTACATGGGCCAACCTGGCTTAAACTGGTATTAAGGATGCTTGTGGAATGAGTACTTTGGATTTGGGCTTACTTGGGCCAAGTTTTGATTGGCTTATAATAATTTCTTACTTCTCATTTGGTGATATCTATAGCTCCAAGACTCATAAAACGCATCCTTAAATTACCCCAAGCTCTAGTCTGTGATTCCAAGGAATAATTTGAAAACACACACATTTAATTTATGGAGCAGATTACTTAGAGCAAGAGAATGCAGAAGTGTGATTACTGCAGGAAAAAAAAATTAGAAATCTAAAGTGAATTTAAATTTTAAAATCAATTTTCTTCATCCTTTTCCTTGACCCTTCTTTTTTTCCCTATGAACACTGAAGCTGCTCTTGTATATATGTATAGAGATAGCAAATTCCTATAGCTGTCCTGCAGGAACAACAGAAGCTCAATTTATTTTTACATCCAAGGGTATAACATTAAAATACTATATCTGGCCAATGGCAGTCAGCTAAACATTGGCAAAAAACAAATAACAAAGAGCTTTATAAATGTGCATAAAACGTTGTAAAAAAAAATACCAGTATGGTGGAAATAAACCAACAAAACACATAACCAGAAGAAGGCTACTGGTGTTGGTCTCATTTTTATGGTGAACTTTTCACTGAATTGCAGTCAAGAGGTTGTAACATGGCAAAGCAAGGGGTTTTTCCAACCAAAAATAGAAAAGGAGTTATCCTAAATACTGCTGGTGGGGTAGCTTATCGGGGCTATTTTTTAGAGAAAGCACGATTGTGTACTCAGCTCTGCAGCTGATGTGCAGGCTACATTCACATCATCACTCCAGCTTTTCCATTTTTTCCTCTACGCTCCTTAGTCTTGTGTAACCTAAAATTCAAGCTTTTAAACTTCAGCCGTAGCAGCCAACACTAAAACACATCCAACAACCTCTTAATATCTACAAAGTTCTTTCAAGTAAATCCAGCATTTCTTGAGAAGTTAAATCTGGTTGTTTTGTGATGATTTGGAACTGAAAACAGACAGCCTGGGTAACTGGAACTTAAAAATGCAAAATCGACAGTGAATCCAGTTTAGTTTTTGGCATCATATTGTGTTTGTCTCAGCAGTAATAACAGTTATTATGTTTTAAAACAAATATCTAGCAACCAAACAGGTCAGATGTATTTCAAAAAGCAAAAACCAGTGTATTTTTTTCCACTTATTTGACAAGGTGATTCATTTACACACTCCTTACTAAATCACAGGGTGGTTTTTAATAGGAGGAGAAATCTGGGATTGCCTGAGATGGATAACTGGGTCAAGTTACCCTTTGGAAGAAATCAGCGAACGAAATCTGAAACAGAGAAATCCATTGCCTTTCTCCTTTGAGCTTCATGCAAATATGCTCTGGAAACTTGGTATGTCTCATTTTCTAGGCTCAAACCACAGTATCAGACCTCCAGGGATGTACTTCCACTAACGCCTTAAGCAGTCAGTGCTGCTGAAAAAACTGCCCAAGCCTTTCCCTCCATTCCCATAGCCCACTCCTTCCTGCCCCCTTGCCTCTCATCTCTAAAGCTGGTATTAGTTGAAGCTAAACAATGGTTTTGTTGGTTTGGCTTTGACGCCTGGCGCAATTCATCAGCTGGCTGTGCAAATACTGGTGCTGGCACAAGGAAGGAGGTGGTGGGGAAGCAAAAAATAAAAGCCAGGTGGGATTCCAACAGGGTTAGCTCTGGGTGCAGCTAGAAGATGCAGCCGAGCCAATTTAATAGCTTGCTGCTGCCAAAAAAATAAGTCCCACACCCTCCTTGCCCTCTCCTCTACACCTGCCTGCAGCTATGGGGCCAGGTCCTTCTTCCTTGTACAGCCCTAACGCCCAAGCAACCTTGCAGTGAGCCAGCTCAGCTCATTAAACCATGGGACAACTGTTGTCTTCTTTTAATTGCATGGGAGCTGGAATGGCCCACTGAGGGATCAGAGGAGGGCCAGGGCAAGAGGAGTGTAAGGGGGGCATGGGAGGCAGGTTGAGGGGGCGGACAGAAGAACCACCCCCTTTTAGCAACAACGACCTGTTAGTTTGGCTCAACTGGATCTTCTAACTTCACCCTTGCACTGTTTTGGGCAGCAGTGCTGGCTTATGTCAGCTAAAAGTGTTGTGAAACAACATCCGATGTCTCATTTCAGCCATGTTGGTAAGCAAGACTTCAAGGAGCAATTCGCATACCTACAGTTAAGAATATGCTGATATACATTTTGCATTAAAGCCCTATCTCAGGAGCCACATATAATTTCACAGGAAGCCCAACAAATGGCCTTCAGAGAGGTTCACTGCTCTGCATTTCAAAAACATGAACCATTATGCCAGCAGTAGTTCTCTCCTGAACGATAGCTTTAAGCGCTTGTTATTGATTTAAATTTTGAACTAGTTTGTTTTGATTCAAAACATCATTACACCTACAACTTCATTTGTGTTGAGTTACTGTCCAAGTCTTCACATAAATTACTTCACCAACTCGCCAGAGGTCCGAGGCTGTGGTTCAGACACTGTTGGCTGCAGGAACTCCCACCATCCCCTTTCTCTTTGCCCTGACCTCGTGCCGCTGCGTCTCTTCAGCTTCGCCACTTTGTGGGGCTACACTGCAAAGTGGGTCACCAAATTCAGACACAATAAATATATTCCAGCTGCTCCCTTTTATTTTGGGGGGAAGGTAGTGCCTCAGGCTGTAGTTTCAGCAGTAATACTGGCTTATTGTACAGCCAAACACCATCATTTCCCCCTGCCCTGCACACACACAGGTTACACCTGCCCACATTTCACTTACAGCATCAGTGTGCACGGCTGGGAATGGCAATAAAGGACCTACCAAGCTGTAACGTAGTCTGGAAAAGAGCAAGAACTAAAGCTGCTTAATTCCCTTCTACGAATCAGATCTTTGCTTACAGAGCTGCCCACTGCTGCTTTCACCTCCCCAGTGGCATATTTCCCCCTTTGAGCTTTTTCCTGCATTGTGCCAGAAAAGAGGTGATTTGATTTCTATGTTACGGTCTCTAATAGCAGATAGCTCTTAGAAACAGAAATTCTCTACCACCTTGGTATTTATGCAGGCATTGTGTATTCTTAAACAAGCCAAGGTTTAAAAGAGTCCCAGCACTCACTCAAACAGTCACAAAACAATCAATGGCATTCAAATCTGTAGTGACCTTCTTAAGAAGATCATCCAGCATGGAAAAGAAAAGCTACCAAGCAAGAGTGAAGAACCCTCTGCACTACCAACAGGCACAACAGGCTGTCTTAGGCGCCCCAGGCATTATTGGGTTTGGCAGAGCAGTCCATGCCACATCTGAACCAGTTAAACTGGCTCCAGAAGTACCACAGGAGCCCAAAGGCAGGTAGTTGTTCATCTGACTGGGACGGATACAGAAGCTGCAAATAGTGTCAGGGGTTTTTTTTCCCCATTACTGTTGTCGTTTTCGATCGCCAGGGTCGCTGGGCTGACAAGTACGACTGTAAAGCATGTGAGCTGAGGAGACAGTAATTCTGCTGTGTCCAAATATTACACCCCCTGGTGAAATCTTCTGCATAGCACTGATCTGTGCACAGCAGGTATGACAGCCGGTGTGCTCTGATGATGAGTTGGCCAACAGTGCTTTAACAGTGCATGTCAGGTGAAGGGATTGCAGTTCTCTTACAAATGCCGGTGGCTTTGTTGCGTCTGTGATAGTTTTCCTGATGATGAAATAGGGTTCCTACTCTGATAAGGAAGAGGTGGGGCATATAATTAACCAACCAAGTAGCTGGGAGCAAGTTCTGGGGTATTTGTCTAATGGTTCCTTGGGTGGACTGTACTTGTTTGGGAGAGTCAATTTCTGCTCTTTATTAAACAAACAGTAAGGATAATTTACATGTCAACACCGTTAACTATTTCAGCAATAGGGAGGAGATAAAAGTCACAGATCTGCTCAATTAACTGTGAGCAATGTCTCATTTTGGTGCCACAGTTAAATGGTATTTGGGAGATAACCCTGATTTCTGTGCCTCCCAAGAAAGAAGTTCAGTGGAACTCAAACATATTCAAGCCAAATGGAGGTGCCCAGGTAAGCAAATTAGCAACACGACCTACTGCCTTTTCATGACCTATGTGAATAGGGCTCATTTTGTGAGTGGGACTTAAAAGAGAGTGGTCGACTTGTTTCTGGACTCCAGTGCTGTCAGAACAACTTTGCTTTGTTAAACCATCCAAAAACGTTCAATACCTTTGAGGAAATGAAGTTACACAAGATCCAGCAGCTCACAGCTCACCGCTGCTGCTGGCCAAGTCTCCCTGCTCTTCCCCCAGCAGCGTGATTACTCTGTTTACCTGCTGCTGTCCTCAGAGCTTGTCAGACCTGTTTCCTGAGCTAGTTCAAATCACTAATCTAGCAGAAAAGTGATCCAGGAAAAAAAGGAAGTGTCTAGTCTTTTACTAGACAAGTGATCTGAACAAAGAGTGTAAGAGCATACAACATATATCAGAAATGATTCAAAGGTGGGGTCAGAACACATGGCTGAGAGTGATGGAAGTGGGGAGTTAGTTTTCTATAATTATCTTCCTACTATGCAAAGCCCATTAATATTGAAGATTCCTCCTTTTCCTTTATACCACCTGCCCCAAAGTAGTCCAGCTTTGCCTTTAGTGCAATAATACGGTTGTTATTTTATCACTTTTTTGGCAAGTGAACTCTAACATAGTCTAAATTTCTGATACTGACAAGGCAAACTTCATTAGTGTGTTCACAGGATTAGATAATTAGGTTGAAGCTAGCTAACATGTTCACAAATATTCATCTTTTATCCAAGTCTAGACAAGCACATCTAAAGAGTTAGAGATCCCACAGACTCATATACTGATTTTACCAATAAGTAGGTGAGAATCCACTGAATCATACTTTTGCATTCTCAGGTACAGTCAATGAGAAAGGTGTTATTAGCAAGAGATCAGTGATGGTGGGAAAGCGATTTGCAAATTCAAAAGAAACTGATGTGAGTAAGAAGGAAAGATTTTGAGGAACTTGCAAATATTCGAATCTAGCCACTGTGGAAGAGTAGTTTAGGATTCTAAGTGATACAGATTCACAGAACTACACAGATTTCACAGAAACATTGGCATAAAGTATTCCTCTGCTCCTGCCACCGACTATTGCTCCCACACCATAGGAGCCAACTGAGGCAGGTGGGACATTTGATCTATTTTAAATAACACAAATGCAGGTCTTGTGAGATATTCCAAAAAGCTGCATTTTGTTCATTGAGCTGCCTCACAAGAACAGGGGCGTCTTTCCTAACCACTTGGTATCACAAAAAGACAACCTTGCAATCAAGACAAAGTTATCACTATTGTTTGACAGTAGGTCACAGTGGTGCATTGCTCACATAAAAGGTTTTATGCCCAAGTACTTTTAAGACGACCAAACATCATTTCTGGGGAAACAAAGACACAGAAAATTGTTTCTTCCATCCCTACCTAGGCAGAAAGCTGTTCCACTTTTTCAGTTAAGCTAGCTACCGACCAGTGGTTTCTTTACCTCCAGCCTTGCTTCCCAAAACAGTCCTTACCTGTTGCTGAAAGCAAGAGGAAAAAAGGAGTTCAAGGCTGATACAACCTTTAGATAACATACACTTCAGCTTTAGGAAGTTTTCCAACTCCTGTTCGTTCTTTTAAAATATTGTTCACATTTTCAGTGTTTTTGTCAACTTTCTTCATTCTGTTTCTGTCTATTCATACCTCCACTTTCTTGCCTGCCCCAGCCCGAGTGTCCCGGTTCTCCGACCGAAACAGTGCACACTTTCTCTTCTCCCTGCCCTAAGACTCGGCGTGTAAAAGCATATATCAAGAAAGGCTAAATGTGGAGGCTCTATCCATGCAAAGCTCTTCAAATCCTGCTGCCTGTGTTACAGCAGGGGCCCCTTGCACCTCTAGCTGGTTCCCTGCACTCCTCAGAGCCTCATCAAAGCACTGCCTCCAGGGCCTTCCCCTCATTTCCCTAATACCTGCATCTTCTGCTTGCAAAGGCATCTCCTGAGACAACTACCTCTTGCCCTACAGCCTTGCCCTTCATAGCTCCGTTCCACAGCTGCCATGCCCAAACCAGCGAGCCTGGGCTCTGGCAGAAGAGGAAGCACCGCCGGGTGCAGGAGGAGAGTGGCTTCCCCTGGGCCAGGAGAAGGGAAGAGCAGAGAGGCAGAGGAGGCAGTTTCTTCCCAGTCCATTAGCACTGCTGCCCGCACAGAAGCAGCTCAGCCCCAACTGCAACCCTTCTTCCCATTCACCTCCTTTCCAGCCACCCTGAGAGGGCTGGTAAAGATATCACACTCTTCGCCAAACTGCCAGAAAGAAGGAAATCTTTGAGTGGGGTTTAGGGAGCTGGGAAATGAGAGAATGAGGAGGGAAAAGACAAAGGCTGGGCAGAATATTTGTGGCCTCCCTGCATCCTCGTGGAGGGGGAGCCACTCCTTGCCATCCAGCCCAACATGAGCACCTGCTAGCATCACAGGCAGAGAGAGTAATAACACAGCTTTTAACATAATATTTGATGTTTGCCACCATTTTCTCTGACTCCAGCCACTTGAAAGCAAAGGCTTTTTCCACGAGCCATGTTATACACCGATTTCAACTCAGTACGCTATCTACTGTCAGAGCCTCTCCAGTCAGCTGCCTTTCCCTCCTTTCCCAAATTCTCTTTTCTCCTCTCCCAGGATATGTCTATTATTTTCTCTCCCTCTTTAAAGCTTCTTCAAATATTAGGCAGGCCTCCCTGGGGAGATGATACCCTCACCCAACAGAAGTGCAAGACTGAAATACACATAAAATCAGTGTCCTGCTGGGAATATGCAATGTTTTCCTTAGCGAGATAGTGGCCTGGCACTTAAAAGCTGTCTATGAGATTTGTATCACTTTGTCATAATCCTTTTCCTCTTCTTGGCAGAGGAATATCCTCTAAAAATGGCCACAGTCAGTATCAGGAAACCCAAATGGGAATATTACTTTCAGTTACCTCAGAGTTTTCACTAAGCTAGCAAAATAATATTTCTGTGCTGGGTAAGTAAAATGGAAATCATCCACCTGGAAAAGGCAATTGCTTCTGAAAACTCAAGAGAAATACTCCTTCATTTCAACATAAAATGCTATCCACTGAACACATCTTTGGTACAAACTCACTAAATTTAAGGGAGTCAGACCCTTATATTTCTTCACAGGTTGAAGGAGAGATGATACCACAAGATTTGAGACGATAAAGGGGAATGTCAGGAAATGTAATTAATCTTCCTTCCTTTTCTCTCACATTACAAATCTACCCCAGCTCTGTGTCAGCTATCTATGTGATGCTCACAACAAACTTCTCCCTTGGTTATATTTATATGTTCCTGTAGAACATTAACAAAATGTCACCCTTTTCCTGAGAACACTGTTAACAGTTAATTACTTGTGATAACTGCTAAAGGGTTGAAGTGTTTGCTTTACTAAGCTCTACAAAGATACATTTTACATGCCACAGGATAAGCCAGTTGCAATGAGAAGTTTGTTGTTTGTTTCGATTTTTTTTAAACAATTCTACAGTTTGGATGATGTGGTATGCAATTAGGCAGATAGGTTTAGCCTGGTGAACATGAAAAGCCTTAACAGACTATTCCCATTTCCCCTACAAATCTATTTTTAAGAACTATGGATATAATTCCTGTTGGAAATGATGGGTATTAACCTAAAAAATTAAGAATATATTCCCCTATTTTTCCAGCCCTATGTGCAATATATTTCACCCCATTAGCATTGCTAAAGTCACAAAATTCCTTTGCATCCTGCAGAAAGTTATCCTCAGAGGACAACACTTTGTTACTTTCATTCTGCGAGTCACCAGCCCCATCCTAGAAGATATCAGTCACATTGGTATCAAAAGTGCAAGTAAGACAAACTTGGTTCTCCCTGCTATTAAAGACAAAAAAAAAACCCACAGCAAAACTGTTGACCCCTCACTGTTGTAGTTCAGAAGGTATTCCCAAGTCTAAGCCCACCGACACTCTAAAAAGTTCATAGCCTATAATGATTTTGCCTGTAATAGCTATCAGACAAACTTTAGCCATTTTCCAACATAAGGATAATTGTGCCTGCTTTCTTAAATTAATCAACTCACACACAACCTCATCAGATATTATTCCTGCTTATAAATGCACCAACTGAAGTTGAAAGACCAAATGATTTGCCAACAATTATTCATTAAATCAGTGGCAGAGCTGGTGTTGGAAAACAAGACCTTTCTGGGTCCCAAACCCCATGCCCTAATTACGAATCATGATGACCTACTTATGTACATTATGCTTGAATGACATAACCATGCAGATGTAGGAAGTGACTTTAATCTGACTGCAAAAGAAATGGAAGCCAACCTTTCTCCAAGGAGTTTTCAAATCACAGAAAGTTCCTGGTTAAAACTCTTAATCCCTCATATTCCAAAGAAAATGAACACAAACCTTAATCTGGTCACTAGGCTGCAAATTGGTGCAAAGAAAACAGATCAGAGCAAAGAATTTGTCAGGCAGCTGGCAGTAGTGTACCCTGAAGTATCTATGTAGACTTGCATTTACAATGTTGTTACTAGATATATCTCCAGGGCAATCAGATGCAAAAGGCTTCTATTTTTTGCCTACTTCAGTGCTTTCTGAAAGGGCAAACCAATTGCTTCTGTTTCTTCTGCCACTCATTACCTAGCACAAAAACCATAGACTACATCAAAAAATAACAGAGCACAAGGCAAGAAGTATCTATCTGAAAATACGAATAGGACTGCCAGCACTCAAGAGGAGTGCTGGATGCTGTCTCTTTTTGCACTGTGATGTGTGGTCTGATACGCCATTCCCTAGAGAGGCAGATGCTTGTTAGAACTGAATATTCATATTAAATCCCACTGCAAACCTCCTCTCAGCAGATGGGATTGGTGGTGGCATCTCCATGCTGCTTCTTAACCACCTTCTGAAGTCATCACTGCTGAACAATGTGAGCTGCTCCTCCTCATAGGCCCTGTGTAAATGTTAGGGAGTAGCTGAAACAAAAATCAGCACTCGGTTGGAAGACTATATTGAGTGATAAAATCAAATTTTACATCTTTGTAGAACTTTGAAAATTCTTTGCAAAAAGATGAACATTAAAATTCATCTGCTCTTGCAACAGAGACCAGAGGCTAATAGGCAGTAAGGATGGGGCACATTTTAAGTAAAGACATAGAAGCGGGGGAACAGAAAAGGTCTTTTTTTCTCTTGTGAAAAGCAAGCATTTGTATTTTTACTCTTCAGTTTAGTTGCAAAACCTTTGTTCTGACATTCTGAGAGTGCCAGAGGTAGTCAGATGTGTTCAATTTATTCTTTTTCTGCCTTTTTTTTATTTGTTATGTCTCTGTCAGGTATTTGGCTCCCTCTAAAAATGTTCTGATCTTTTTGGTTTATCATTCAGAAATCTCTCCATAATAACCTCTTGAATTCCTTCTATTTCTGCTCTGCTTTAAAAGATAATAAAGCAAGATTTTGCGGGAAGAGGTAATGTCTTTTATTAGAACAAGTGTTAGAGATGGGAAGAACACCCAAGCTTTCAAATATAAAAGAGGGGATTCCTTTTTGATGTAGACAGTATTTAAACGGAGCAAAGACTCCCAGGTGAGTATCAATGAGCTAAAGAAGGAATTAAAATATGTTTGTTTATTGAAACGATTTTAATTATATTTTATTTTGGAAAGTTTGTATTTAAGCAAGTCTTCACAAAAGTATTAAGCAGTGTGAACTTTACCAACACTTTTTGTTAAAGGCTTAATCCACACCCACATCAAAACAAAGACAGAAGGCTGAGCTCTTTACATATGAGAAGGTGACTTTTCACACATAACCTTAACAGTAAACCTTTTGCTTTTTTCAGGGTAATACAAAGCTCCAAGATAATAAAGTTTCCTTAATTTACATATCTTCCAAGAAGTGGAAATTACAAAACTACAGACAACAAACATTGGCTAATCAGTCTAGGGAAAAGGTGCAAAGGGAAAACTCAGAATTGAGTTTGTTTAGAAGCTACAACAGGCAGAAAGGACCTTAAGCTATGAATGCTTTTGTTTTGCTAATCTACCTAATGTTCTAGTGACAAAAAAAGAAAAATAAATCCTTGAATGAATGATTCGGAGTTTTTACTAGTCTGAATTGAGCAGCTTATTCTTTAAAATAAAAATCCAATACTTGGTTTGTATTTAAACGAGTCTTCCTGAAGACCTGTTTTCTCAAACAAGTCTTTATATGGGAAAAACAACCGTTGATTTTGTAGTCATCATGCGAGTAACTTCTATTAAAGTCAGCAGGGCCTTGCCTACTGTGAGATTTTTTGAACCTGTAACTCTTAATCAGTATAGCTGTCAGCTGTGGAGCCTGAGGAAGCTGTCATACAGACAATATTCAAATGTAGTTGTGTTTTTTCCCACAGTGCTGTTGAAAGGAAACCCTTTTGTTAGCGAAGCCTGAGAGACTTTAGTACCCTGAAATGGAAACAAATAGAGTTAAGAAGGGTCTCCTAACCCGATAAAAACTTTGCAAGTGGAATGTGTCCCCAGAGCTGAAACTGCACACCACCAATGATTTTTAAATCTCTTTCACAAATATAGGTTAGAAGCGTTGAAGAGTTTGTGGGAAAGTTTTTCTTCAGCGTAGACCACGGCTTGATGTTTATTCATATGCTGTAGTAAGCAAATGAGAAACTAAGCACTTTGTAAATGGTGCATCATTTTGCCTACTTGATCCACTCTACTGACAGAACAGTTTGGCATAATTGCTGGCATACATAATGTTTTCAAATGACAACTCTCCAAACAAGCCAGGGCCTGAGCTAACAGCAGTGAAAGGTGAAGAGAAGCTGCCCACATATTCAGCTGAATTCTACATTATTAAACGCTACAGACAATTAAGATTTATAGTTGATATTGTCCACAACATAAATGCATTCCTCTACCTTCAGTACATCCAGTTCCACGGCTGGTACTGGTATCTATCTTCAGCTATTGCTTTAGATGTGAAAGCTAATTTCTCTGCTACACTCTTTCCCTGCCATTTGACCACAACTGTTTTGAAACAGGCCCCAAATGTTGTCACTGCTGCCTCTGCATGTAGTTTTGATCCAACATTGGTAGTATCACTCAGCTCATGCTATTGCTTCTGAGTCATGTCAGGCTTCAGCTCCATGCACATCTGTGTATTTTCACTTGTAAGACAGGCAGGAGTACACGTAGGGTTGTCTTGCTAATGGGAAAAATACTTCATCAAGAGTGACTGGCAGAAAACGATGGACAGCACTTTAAAGAAATCCAAGAGACAACAAAGTATTGCCAGTAACAAAGGTCTAGGGCTTTCAGCAACCTTTCAGTATTACATTGATGCCAGGATATTGTCATGGGATTAAGATGGAGAGCCTAAATTTTCCAACGTGACTGTTTTGTTTTGGCATCTCAGTGTCTGGCTATCAAATTCTGAACAATTAGCTGCCCCCACAATCAAAAAGCATCTTTTGCAGAAGCAGTCAGGCAATCAAAGATACAGTGACAGCAAGGAGACTGATGGCAAGAGGGACCCACAGAGTAGGACAGCTGGTCAATATACATTCAGTGGCTGCAGGTATGCCAGCTCAGAACAAAAACTACAGCTGAGTTTTACCTGTGAGCAGCCTGTAGTGGCATAAGCAGCAATGTGGAGGTGGTCAGGGTTCCCTTCTTCCACAGGGAAGAGTTGTACAGATCCACAAGAAAGGTATCTGTGTGTAAAAAGCAGCCTGCACAGCACAAACTATAAGCTGCTCTTAATGTATCTGTTAACACCTGGTTTCAGAATAAAAGCTCAGTATCAAAAGTATTTTCCCTATTGCCAGAAAGAAGCACTTTTCATTCTCATCCTAAATCTTCCAAAGGTGTAACGCCTACAAGACTTGCCAAGACTGCTGCATAGAACAGGTTCTGAAACCTTAATTCTTTTTCCATAGTAGGAGAAAATCCGACTTTCCTATCCTGTAATGCCGTTTGGAACAAGAAATCTTGTAATCAGTAATACCGAAATACCATACATAATGCAAATGTAGGTCCTTTGAATGTTTGGCCTGTATTACTTAGGTCAGCCAGGTAGTTACTATCGGTGCTGTCAGCTCCACCTGCTCAAACTGCACCTTGTGTCACTGAGATTCTCCTCCCTGATACCTTTTAATATTCAGTGCTGTAGCCTCATGCTCTGGTTGATGGTGTCACAGATTGCCCTCCCTGCAAGCCGTGCTGTATAGCTATGTTTTTCTTTCCAGAGCTAGGTTTCTGACACAGAGCCGCAAACAACCTGTTAACCCCTAGAAAAATCTGTGACCAGTCTTCTACCTCACTGATTTATTATTTTTTTTCAAGACATATTTTTTTTCATGACTCTCTTCATAAGGCAAAAGACTAGAAACACTCTAAAATCTCTTTTGTCTTCCAGGCCTCTCAAACTGGAGAGGATAGGCAGCCACAGGCTTTAGGAAGCTACAGGATGCTAGCTACAGAGACAGAATCACTTCCAGCTGATACTTTATCTTCCTACTCTGACTACTAGCAACGGTAATAACTGTGATAATAGTTATAATGATTTTGCTGTCAGACCAAAAAAGCTTCCACAGCAGCACATCCAGACTGCAGACCAATATAATCTAATCAATAATATATGAAAAAGATACCTATATGGCTAAAAGAAGACTAAGATTGACAGCTTTCTAGAGATGTGCTCCAGACTGTATTTTTCCTTTCCCAAATTAGGATTTAGGATCATGCTAAGTAGCCATTTCTCTTAAATACAGTAAACATGCCACTGATGGTGACACCTTGCCTTCTGGAAAGGCATTACCAACACCCCTATATGCCACACATGGCATGGACATACCTTCTTTGTTAACTGTAGATCCACTGTCTGGGTAACTCTTATGATTTGAGTACAACAAAGAATCAATTTGATGCATATGGGGTGAGTGAGCACACTCCAGACGAGCAGCTACTTGATAGAATTTTGATACCTCCCACTTCAACAACAATGTGTCTCTCTCCTCCTTGTGGCTACTAAGCTAAAGGCACAGTCTGAGAACGAGAGCTTTTTCAGTTTTACCACAATGATGGAATTCTGGGTTTAGGCTAAACCACTGTCCTCGTGTCAGCTGTGATTATTTTGCAACAAAGCCCATTACAGAGAAGGTAAGGATAGGCATGTTGCATTAATACATAAGAGATTTTGCCTTTATCATTAAGAGTTTCAAAAAGCTGAAGAGTTCCTGAACTTCTTAAGAATTACTAATAAAATATCTCTCTATTCTTTTTCCTAATGTAAACAAAATCATTATGATCACAGTGTCTCCTTTGTATATCTTTCTCCCAACCTGAATACTTTTTGCATCCGTGGGGCAACTGCAGCTAGATTTGAGAAAGCACAGGCATCTCAAGGCAATTATATTCCTACTAAGCTTTATGAAGAAATGAAATTCACAAAGGACAAATACTCTGAAAATAGATATCTATGTATGTATGCCTATCAGGTATGTACCAGGGAAAGGCTGAAGCACAAAATTATTAAACATCTTGGAATCCACAGGGTCCTCCTTTGTGGATATTTTCCTGAGATTTTGCTTCAGCTATGAGAAAAACAAACCTCAGTCAGATTGTGTACATTCTTGGACACTATGTCAAACAACAACAAGATGCAAAGCGACAGGGAAACTAATCCCAGCATTCAGCTAAATACATCCCCAGCCCAGCCCATCTCATTCCAGCATGAGGCTTGAATAACAAAGTCATTATTTTCCTGGGTTTTGACCTTGAACAGTCAAGTTTATCTCACTGGGTTCCATTTGGCCTTGGCACACCAGCTTTCTGAATTAATTTCCAAATCCAGTATGGGATGACTATGTTTGTACTGGCACATCACACCCTGACTTATCATCTGACTGGGGCAACATCAGTGAACTATTTAGAATCCTCTAGTACACTGCTGCAAGAGTCACCTGAATTTCCAGCTTGTTTTGAATGAGATGGCAGACTAGCTCAGAGGATTAACAAGCAGATATTACTGTCTGCTTACTCCTATCATCTTCATTCTAAGCATTTGTGACTGGCCACTGTTGCTCCAAGATGCAAGTTAGGCTACATGCATTGGTCTGTCTTCATGGGAGTAGTTCCTCTGTTCAGGTATCCTAACTACATTCTAAATTACTTTCTAGGTCTTCATCAGCCTCTAACTTTAGCATCACTGCCCAGAGTTTCTGTCATAAGCCATACCTTTCCGCAGCTTCTATATTGGGATAGCCTCCTGTTTTCCTGGTAACACTTTTAAAAAACCATAATTCATATACTGAAATTATACACTGTGTAAATACCTACCGTTTTTATAATGTGAAATAATAATTTTAGCTTTAAGCGAAGACTTTTGCTCAAATCACATTGTCAGTGTAGTTTGTGCAAGGTCACCTTTTGCAACCTGAGAAACATAATTGATACACGCTAGGGAAAAAAATTGTGTCACTGTATGTAATGGTAGAGATTAAAAGAGAAGGACCTTTTCAGAATGTCAGTTTTTAAATGACCTAGCCTTTGAACTAATATTTGTTGTTAGCATAAAGTGATTGGGAATTTCCATTAATGTCTCTCTTCTTTTTAAAATCTAGTTTACATGAGCAAGTAGAAGCTTTTAATCAGACAAGCCAACGAAACATGGACAAAGCATGGACACCACTGCAGGACTGCATGGGAAAAGCGAATAATGCAGCTATTCTGGAATGGTTTTGATGGTGTAAGCCTGGAATGACTCCCCATTGTGACATTTTTATTCCACAAAATCATAGATTTGTTTTGGAAGACAGTATACAGATGCACAATTACCCTGAATAGCTATTCTGGCCAACAATGCTGGGCGGGCAAGCATGGAGTGTGATTTTCAGAGCCATAGGCAGTTTCATTGTTGTCTGGGTCACTTCAAAATCTGTGAGAAGATTGTGGTTTAAATCTCCCAAATCTCAACACAAAAGCTCAAGTCTGTAGCTGGAGTACTACAAAGTGTTTTAATTTATGCTAGCAGTATTTTATTTCAGCTTCTTTAAAAATGTAAAAACCCTTCTTAAAACCTATTCGTTTTAAATATGGATTAAAACCAATAGAAAATAAACTGAGAAATATTAATAGGTTTCCCTCTTCATATTTTCACTAGCTAAAGAATTAACTGGACTGTGATAAACTTCAGTTAATATTTTATACTGAAAACAAAAGTGATTATGTCATATGCATGTATGAATCAGTAATGAGTTTCAAGATAACTTAATCTTTCTGACAATTTTTTAAAGCAATTCTGTGAATAGGTCTAGAGCCTAGAACGATTTTCAACCGGTGAGCAACAGAGTTGCAGGAACTTGTGGAATTCAAGTCCTCTCTGGACTGCTTCCAAGGGGTCACAGAAAGATAAGGAAGAAGAACCAGCAAATGAAAGTTTGCTAACCAGATAGCTGCTCGGCCATAAGAAATATCTTGTCAATCTTCAGAAAGGGAGGCTGATCTAAACTGTTATCAACAGGTAAAGAGAAGCCATCTCTGCCTGTACAAAGTCCAGGTACAGAAACATCTAAAGAAGTTTGCAAAGTCACTGTTGTCTGTTAGCCTTGAATCCTACCAGTATCAATTAAAATATCAACATTGTTAAAGAGCTTGTCACTACTACAGTTATCAGTTTTATTTGGGACATAAAATTTTTCAGTTGTACTGCTTTTTCAGGAAAATGAACATGCTAGACCAGGGGTAATAAATAATAAACCCTAAGTGGTTTATTCTTTATAAATTGTATTACCATGTAGGCAACAAGTTTTAAAAGCCACATGAATTTGTCAAGAGTGAAGGGATAAAACAAACAGAAAAATACCTGTCATAAACAACCTATAAGTTCATGTTGTTCTATATTTATATTCTTCTCAGAGGCCACTGCTGTATTTACACCATAATTTCTGTGCCTAACAAATGAGTTTCATCTCTTTCATAAATAAGTACATTTATTTTTCTTAACTGGTCTTGAAAAAATTAGATAAATAGAAAAAGTAGTAGCAGATGTGAATGCAACAGCCAGGTATACACTCCTCTGTAAGTTTAAAATGCTGTAGAACAAATATATTTTTTCCACTAACCATGGCATACAATGAAACCTCAGCAGTAAGGTTAAACTTGTGATAGCCCAGTAGATACTCCAATATTTTTAGATGTGCAAATGAATTAAAAAAAAATCTCAACAAACTCCTATAAACAAGCTAAAAAAAAAAAAAGAAAGAGCTCTCAGAAGACTGAAGGTGGATTTTGCACAGGATTAACTGCTTAGAAAGGCTGAGTGAAAAGCATATTCATTCTAATGTAGCTGAGAACTATGTATCTTATTCAGCAAATCATTAAAAAAGCCTGTATGAGATTTACTGGAGCTAATAAGATTGAAAGTTCTTAACTTCATACTCAGATTCATATTGTTTTCTGAATTGGCATCTTTGATAATGAGGGAATTTGTTTAAAAAAGGAGAGAAACAAACAGTTCATACAATCTTCATGGAAGCAAATCCTGTCTGCAGCTTACCTTTCACTGAACTGAATAAATTGCAGAATAATCCAAACCTTATTTGTGTGTTTATTGGAAGTGAGCTATGGTATCAGAAACACACATCTAGAGACAGAAATAGATCTCAAGTCATTTAGGTCTCTCATGCAGAACTAGTATGTACATAGATACCCATTTTTATACTGATAAACATTCTTTGAAACAGTCTGTTTGCAGGATAAGGAGAGACAGTCCTGTTAATAACTTGGCACTTCTGCTGCCAACCAATTCAAAAAACCAATAGACTTTGTTTTCAGTTTCACAAAACCACAGAAATATAATAACAATTGCTAATAATATATTATACTAAAATCTCTTTTGCAGCCTTGTGGTATTTCAGTCTCTACAGAACTTAGACACTGTTTTAAGAAAATTCCTAGCTATTTTGGTTATAAAGAAAATCACCATAATATGAAAGAGTCCTCTGTGTTTTCAGTTGTTTCCAGTCTTGTCAATGTAGCTATAGCCTCGATGGATTTTTTTCTTATGTAATAAACACTTCAGATCTTTATTTTATGGCAAGCATATTGTTGTTGTTAAGCAGTTATGTAAAAATGAACATTAATAAAGGATACTGATAACTGGGAAAAGTAACTAAGAAATGGTGTGTACTACTACCTTGAGCCATCTTAGGCTGAGTATTGGCTCTAAATCTCAAAAATTACCCTACCAGTGTTGGTATTTTTACAAGTTTTATTATCCATAGATTATCTGCATAGAGTTGGAAGCCGCTGAAAGAAGAGTTAGAAAGAAATGTTACCACATCTTGTATAACTCATCAGCCTCCAATTCACCCTATATCTCTTGACATACAGAGCATTGGAAAAGGTAGCCCCTTTGAAGAAAACTGAGAACTTATGTATGTGGCATATATACAGCAGATAAGCTGAAGAAAGAGGTACTACTCTATTCAGAAGAAAAAAAAACCCACAACACAATATTGTAGTACCTAGACTAGCCAAGTTTTACAACCATACATAACATTCACCTTTATCTATGACACACCTAAAAAGTCATTGTAATTGCTGACATTATGTTTGCAAGATAAAGAAGCCCAGTGGAAAAATCAGTATCTAAGAGATGCTGATTAAGCCCCCCCAAAAAAACCAAGAAAAAAGAAGAGATGGGAAAAACGTAGTTAAAAAAGAGGGCATTTCAATTTTGAGACTACATGACAATAGCAGCTTTTAAGATGTTAAATTAGCTATTTAACAAACACAGCCTTTATTGGGGCTTTAGCAAGAATTTATAGTGGGAGATGTTTATGGCCTGTAATGGCAATGGCGGCATTAAATGTGGAAGTCTGTATGGAAAATACGGTATTTCTAACCAAAATGTTTGGGTTTTCTGGTTTTTAGGAAAGCACAGGTTATGCTCATACTGACACCAAAGCAACTTGATTAGTTCTGGAAATAGCTCTTGTTCTCCACTGACACTACCCAGGGTCTGGGTACATAACACAGGTATTGTGAGCCATTCTGATGGGCTGGCTACCTGCTTTCCAGGTGCTGTAAGTGCTAAGCCAGGCCTTCATGGCTAAATAGGCATCCCTTAGCATATAGCAGAATGTTTGCTATGAATTCAAAGAAACACTGTCAGGAAGTTTATGTATGCCTCTCTTCTGATTGACATGTGTACACAGCAAATGCTGGCTTAGCAGAAGTGCTCCCTGTGTTATGAATTCCAGTTATTTGTCTCAGTCACTAAAACAAGCCTTTGATTTCCTCCTGTCAGTCAAGGTTGACTTCTGGCAAGATAGTTACTTTTATTTCGGAATTCCTTAAAGATGTATTTTACAGTTATTTATAAGAGCAGCAGCTGACAATAAGGAAGCTAGCAGCCCACACTGGTATAGCTTACAGTTTGTCCATTAGCCAGGTGTGTTGCAAGCAACAATAATATACTTGCCAATTATCTCAAATATTGTCATTTTCTCAAAGGCTAATCTGCTCTGAGTAGTTGAATAAATTTCATCTCTAGCTAATTATCATGCTTGAAGAATGGGAAAGCAAGGAAATTGTCTGTTTTGTTAAGGATATCTGGAAGGAGCGTCATAAATACAGTAGCAAAAAAAGCAAATTTTGAAGAAGAAGATTTGACTGATACCATTGGGCGTGCCACATGTAGTAAGTAGCTCTAGCACTATTCCCTTTCTCCTAACCAGTAGGCCTCAATTATAAAGATAAAAGCACTTAGCACTCTTCTAGACTCCAGTTACATCTCTGTCTTAACATAGTTTGTCCTCTGATGCTAGAAAAAAACCTTAAATTACCATGTGTTCATGTAGATTTCCTTAAAACATAAGCTGTAAGAGACACTTTCTAGAGATAAGAGATAATTTCAGAGATACTTACCAGGCTTCACTCACAGCAGCAGCTCTGTCGTTCCACCCACAATCATAAAAAGTGCGGAGGCTCACGTCCTGATCACTCCTCTGAAAGTAAGGCAGATAAATAGCCACTAGCATTTGGTTTCTGATGAGGTAAACTGCTTACACATAGCAGTCCGCCTCCTCTGACACTTCTGGGACTGACACAGATGGTGAGTCAAAGTGCTTTCAAACAGTAGCGTTATGCTCATGGAGTCCCTGTTTTTCAGACCCTATTTTCCCTTAAGAATAGTTATTTTAAAAATACTTGCATCACTTCTACTTTAAAGGCAGCATCAGGAAAGCCTGTCAGCAATTTACTGTGAGGACAGAAGGGAGGGGAATTTGATTGTTCATACCAGATTATCACCAGCTATCACACACTTCACGTGCTGTAAGGTATAAGGCTGCAAACAAACTTGTGTTACTTATCACAGAGCTCAAACTCAATTCCTTAACGATATAGCCACACTGATGTAGCTGCTGGATAGAAGACCATGATTTGGACTGTGCTTATTAGACTTGTATATACAAGCAATCCAGGATAATAGGAGCAAAAACCTGCTTACTGTACAGCTATTTGGTATTACCTGTATCTGTGCTTACAAGAAGAGAAAGTTGACAGAGCAGTAAAAGTGTATCTGTGTACATTATTCATGTACATTTATCTGTCAGCAGATACAGCTAAAATCCTCTCAATAACTACTTTCAACATTGATTAAAATAGCGTGCATTGTGCGGATTGTCTCCACAACTAGAGACAATCTTTTCAATAAGCATCCATTCAATAAGCAACATTTGGTAACTCACTGGTGAATTACTTACAGGTAAATTAGTCAAGTTTATTTAAAAGAGGGAGCAAAATTTCGGCTACCTTTAAGTTACTTTATAAGCATCATAGGAATCTTACTCCTAAACTGTAACGGCCACGGCGCTGCAACTCTATATTGACAAGTTTCCTGTTACATTCAGGAGACTGCATTTACTTGGCTGTGCTAAAGGAGACTAATGGTTAAAGTACTCGTGTCTCTTTGTGGCTGAGGGAAAGCATCAGAGCTCAACACTTCACAGATTTCTGGGAAGCTAATAAGATGTGCGGCTGATGCTGCATGCCAAGAAGTGGGCAAATGGCAGCAGAAAATCATTTCAAGTCACTTCGGGATCTTTGCTGAGTCATATCAGTTTCAGTGTCTGTGTGAGCAAGTCCGTGTGGATTCCACATCACACTCGAAATAACCAGAAGGGATTTTTGCCTGCCTTTAATATTTTTATAGCTAATTTACAACATCTGCTTGGAAAAACACCGAAACCAATTGAAAAATGCAGGCTCGGACGGTGCATCTGAACATCTCATACAGCCGTAATTTGACAGATCCAAACCCAATGGCACATGCACCATCACTGACAAACAGTGTTCCCCTCACAGCTGGTCTGTTAGATGGTGAAGCTATCATCAATACAGACAGAACTACTGCAGTGTAAAATCTCAGCTAATTCCTTTTCATTTTCTGATGGAGCAGCTGCTGCATCTGTTACTCTCATCCACACCTTACCTATTTTAGGCCTAATAAGTGGCTCAAGGCACCTCCCTTTAACGAGGTGGGTGTGCGGAGCAGAAACTCATTCATTTATCAGAGGATGCACTGAGAGGCACCTTCACTCGGAGATGTGAGTTCTGGACCCCAGTTTTCCTCCTTGTTCTTTTCACTGCTCCAAGAAAGGAAAAGAGACCATGCCCACCAAGCAGCAAATTATAATGACCGTGCTCAACAGCTCTTACTGCATAGATTTGGTTGATAGATGTGGTCAGAAAGTAAAACAAGCATTCATTTTATTTCCCCTCTCTGCTTGTCCGCTTGCTGAGAGCCAGAGGAGAAACAGCACTCAATGATTGTGGTAGCTTGAATTCAGACCCGATTTAAAGGCTTAGGTAGCCTCACCAAACACAGGGCAAGTAATTTCTGTACCAGCTCTTCATTGCTGTGTTGATATATGGAATAAGCTCCTATATTGTTTATTCTAATAATCTATCCATGAGTGGTTAACGTTAAAGATATACAGGCCCAAGCTGATTCCTCTTTTCTGACTAGATACAGACAGAAGATAAGCCTTTTTGGAAATGAGTTCCATTGTTTTACTGCCATTTAGGATCTCAAACTATTCAGGTGGAGAACACCAGTGGCAGCTGTATGCCATCCAGAAAAGAAACGGATAAAGTTTTCACCTTATCTTTGTCTATTTCCAGTGGGCCAGCATCACCTCAGATTCTCTCTAGCTAGCTCTCACCTCTACTCAACATGGCAGCTGTATGCCATCCAGAGAAGAAATGGATACAGTTCTCACTTTATCTTTGCTTCCAGTGGACCAGCATCACCTCAGACTTCTCTCTAGCTAGCTCTCACCTCTACTCACCCTAACCAGACAAACCTTTCAACGGTGTGAGATGGAGAGGGATAAGCCTTGGTTCCACTGGCATATCAAAGCAACCCTGTGACCCACCTCTTTGCTGCAGCCCTTTCAACAAATCCCAGATTAGACAGTTAATGGATGGACAGAACTAGCTCTGAGAGTATCACTATTATGACGGAGCTGTGTTAAGTGTGCGTTTACAAATTCAGTTCTTTAGGACTTTTTAATTCACTGTGAGCTTGTCTTTTTTTAAACAGTATGTAAAAAATTTATTCAACAGACCTCCAAAAATAAGTTTTGCTGGTAGACAAGAGCAAGTCTATTAGGGAGACATATTCTCATGGTCAGTGCTACCATTTGTATTGCCAGGGAGCTCCCTGTACCCCTAGATCATAAAGACTTAGAACAATGTAGCCGAGGAGTTAGTGGTAAAAAGATTTATTAAGTAAACCTGCTTACTACAGCAGTGTGCTTTGTTCAGTCGAGAGGCTTCTTCCATTTCCCTCAGAAGATCATTTGAACTAAAATAACTCAGGGTCAAAAAATTACTAGCCTGCATGCTGCAGTTTATCCCATCTGTCTCTAATGTAATCATACTAATTAGCTGAACTATCATAAATATCATATTCTCCTCCTGTCCTCACCGTTCACATTCTTGTATTTATCTGCAGATGCCACGAGCACTTATTTGTTCTTGCTATAGGGTAAACATTGTTATGTCAGGAACCCTACTGCGATAAAGCTGCTCTTTAACAAAGAGTCACCCGAAGGGAAAAAAAACCAGTGTCCACAACTCGGTAACAAGTGGTAACAGACTATCAGGTGATAACAAACACTCAGATTTTACATCTAACAGCTTGTCATATGTTAGCAGCTCAAAGTAAAGATTTTTAGGAGCCTAGGACTAATCTTAACAATTTTTTTAAATCTTCATTAGCATGTTATCAATGCAGTTTAACTCTGTGTTATCTATTATGTGTAGAGAATAGTACACCTTTTTTTTTTTTTTCAAGTAAATATAAGAGCTAATGTGATTACACACGATACCATTTTGCAACTAGGTAGAAATGAACAGTGCCCCTGACCTCTTTGGAGCACAGATAGGAATTGCAGCTGATCAGAGAAGGAAGAGCAAGAGGACTCTTAAAATTTTGCCAGTTTTTGAAATATTTGGGAGTATGTTTTAAAACACAATTCAGTGCCACTGCTTCTACACAACCATATTTTATATATATGATTTGTTTGGATGTAGCAGTTACAAAATGTAGCTTGAGAAGTTTTGCAGGAAAACATTTAACTTCTAGTTTTTGTTTCTCTATTGATATTCCATAAACTCTAATCAGGTTGTGCTTTTTAAGGATGACCTTTATTATAAATAGATAAATAAATAATTGAAATAAGATGTTCAGTGCCACATTTTAAGGTTTTTTTATGCAATCCAACTGTAATCCAGGTCATGGATTTAGAAGATACATTTTTCTTATGAAGTACATTTTGCATAATTCAGAAGAGTTTTACACAGAACGGTATTCTCAGATGGATAAAGATGTGTAAATTCCTCAAAATCAAAGGGAACTGATACCCAGGAGGGCAAAGCAGACAAAACAGCCCATCAGCAACTCAACCACATGAAAGACCACAAAGAAACTCCAAAGCCACCCACGCAGCTGCCTGAGGAGTCTGTCAAGGAATGAGAGGCTCTTCCTCAGCTCATGTTGCTGCTGGAAATGTGTTTGAAGAGCTTGGCAATACATCTGGATTTTACGAGTGGCACACAAAGCTGAGAAAAATGAAATCAGATTGAATTATGTGCTGCAGTACACTGGCGGTGTCACATCTCAGCTAACTAGTATGTAATTTCATTTACAAGATAATGGAACAATCTCCTGCATTCGTTAATTCCAGAGGGGCAGCTGACAAACTTATCCACAGTGGAAGTACAAACCTAATTAGACAGTCACCTAAAAGACAAAAAAGACAGGATCCTTTTCATAGTATCTTAAACTATGTTTAATATTTAAAGACACCTAGAAAGCTTCTGTTTCTGAAAAATGAATATTCAGGCCTTGAATATCAGAGATCTATAAAATCAGAACAGGTATGGTGAAGAATCAATCCCTTTGTTTCTACACCCTCAGGAAACTCCCATTACTTACTGGTAGAGTAACAGAATAACACAGCTATTCTATCACTTGTTCTTGCTTTCTACCTGCTTGTTTTATATAAAGCTCACAGAATATCCCACCTTACTTCCTCTTTCCACCTACAAATGCAGTCATCCCTTCTAAAAATTCTTTGCTTTCTTCAGTCAGAAAGAAATATGACAAGATACCTACATTTTCAAATTATTTGTCAATAAACATTCACAACAACTCATCTTGAATTTTGATTTCCACTGCACCAACATAGTTCATTTCACCAACTGAAATGCGGAGAGTGTTTTCATGAGAAAACACTAATTTAAAGTACACTTAAAACAAATTATTTTAGACGCCTTCAAGTTGCTGTAGGGAGTAGAAGGGAGAATGAGGAAAAACCTGGAACACTGACGACACTTGTCTTCAACGCTTGTTAAATGCTCCCTTGTTTTGTTCACTTTGTGAATCTGTAGTAAAATGAACAGGAACTTAAATACACATGGTGAAGGCTGTGAACTCCTTATTCAGTCTCTGTTTAATCTTCCACAACGCTTTTTGTTTAAATTTGTGAGTGACTCATAGCAGTGGCTTCAGCCAAGCTTAGCACAGACAGACTTTGTGCGTGCCCACACAAATACTGATGAGTCTGTTCCCACTGTTGGCTTGTAAGATTCCCACTATCACTATCCTGAGCTTTTCTGAGGAGAGGTTATTCTTTGCATAGGCCTCTGCCAAAGTATCTCATATTCTGGTGATGGGAATAGTCGGAGACAAGAGACTCTATATATTCATTTTCATTTATGACCTAATATAGCAGATTATTTTTTGCATTAGTTCAAACGAAATATTTCTCCTGTGAATTACGTTTTTATAGGCCCCTGAATAATGCTCATTTATTTACAGTTTAAAAGCTCTCTGGGTGGTACCTTTTATATAAAATAAATTTATGCTGCAACAACATTCTCAAAGTAAGAATCTACTCACTCACATTACTCATTGGTCCACACAGTTAAGAGACTTCAGTGGCCAGAGCAAAAAGTTCACTAACTTTGACCATATGAATTAAAATCTTAAATCCTCTTTTGCATGAGAATCCTCTTCCTCATGCAAATTTCTGGCACATGACTAATTTAAAGGTAATTTTTGTATAGTATGTTCTGCACTGTAGTTGCCCTTCTATTCCTGCAATAATTAGATAGCACACTTGTTCAATATGGAGATCTTCTGCTTAAAAAGTATCGAAGGTCCAGCCTAGGGGACCATTACTGTGCTGAAATGATCTAAATTTTTAAATAAAGGGTTTTACCCCACCCCGCTTTACAGAGATGGGTTATTTTCTTCTGGTGACATAGTTTTTAGCCAGGATAGGGCTGAATTAATGAAATTTGACATCAAAATTGGAGTTGGCTATATTGGGCTATCACCTGAAGAGTTTTTACATTAGTTTTGATGTAAACGCTGTACATCCTTTAGTGAATATATAGTGCATTGAAATATACCTGAACTGTATCTGATAACAGGCTACTTCTAGCTCAGGATCTGCTGTGTGGTGAAAAGCGTACTCGTGAAGCTTGTATTCAGGGAATGAATTAAAGTCAGGTGTTTTCCTGAAGAAACTGGGTGGCGACAGCTCTGATTTCAAGTTACACATTTCAGGACTTTTTCTTGGCATTTATGCAGGTAGACTAAGGCTGTCTTTGTCTGTAGGGAGATTACTGTTACCTATGGGTCCTATGATGGACCTATAGCTCTGAAGACTTTCCTGGTTTTAGATGCAAGATCTCAAGTAGATTAATTCTGAATTGGTAAACCCTAATTTCTGGTCCTCACTTCACCTTTTTAAAGGAGGCATTTGTTTCTCAAGCTTCACATAGGACTACTGTAATTTTCTCTGTATTTACAAAGTTATTTTTTTTTTATCCAAGTCACTCTAGTTAACCTTTAGTTAAAATTTTTAGTTAAAAATCTTACCCTTTGGTACCAACTTATGCTGATCTAATACTTTTGTGCCCACAACTAATACTTCAGATGTACCAAGAGGTGCTTTTTAGAATTGGTCAGCAAATTAAGATCCTTGAGTCACTGCACTGGATCAGCCTAGACCTTAGGGTAGTAAATATGACTCATTTCTCTTCTGATTATATCATACTTTTTCCTGGTTTTAGACCTATTTCTACAGCAATCTGTTTGACAAATTGATTAAAATTTGGGGGAACCTGGCATTACATGAGCAAGCTTAAATACTACATAAGCTAACGTATCTTACAGGAAGTGGCAGTAAAACAACTGTCTAGAAAATCTTCTGAGTTCCTTACATTTATTCTATTCTATAATACAGTATCGACTTGTAAAATGAAAGCTGAAAGATCCTGCTGCCCAGTCATGAAACTATTTCTTCTGTTCACATTCTCGTATAATCCATCAAACACCAGGATAAAACTATAATTTAGATGCCTTTCACTGCCAGCTGCATTCAATGATGGTAACCAAAGTGGTGAATAATTAGCCAGATGCTTTCCTAGATGTTTTTGAAATAAACTATCTTCCAGATGCTTAAACTTCTCCATCTATGCATTTATTCAAACTTTTGATGCAAACTGACAGCTTCCACATTCAAGGATCATTCAAGCTTTGGAAAAGGTTGGAAGAAGTTCATAAAACTGTTTGCTGCTAATGCTATAATAAGAAATAAGCTTTGGGCTTCACATCTGTCAAGATGTCTCATCACAACAATGGGGCATAGTGAAAGAAGAAGGAAGTTTTTTCAAATAGTATTTGGGTTCACATCATCCAAATGGCTACCAGATGGGGCTCTGAGCTGCCTGGAGATACCACCTGGGGCGTTAGAGTTGCCCGTGCACTTCGCAGTGGGATGAATGGACTCTCTGTGTCACCACCACCGTGAGTGAGAAATCCAGCTGATCACATCTGGTGAGAGTCTTGAGGTAGCCCACTGGAGGAGACATCAGTAGGGGACCCATAGGCAGAGGGAAAGGCTGACAGTGCTTCCTACATTGTCTAGGAGTTCCTTAACTGTGCATTTTACATGATTTATTAATTCTCTGGGATTAGGCACTAAGCTTCTGCAGCTAGAAAGATAAGAATGTATTCAGTAGCTGCATGGATTTTAGTGCTGTCCTACCAGGCAAGGCTGGGGAAGTCTTCAAAAATCCTTTCTCAGTCAGAGGTCAGGAGTTACAACAAAGGGAACATGAAATGACAAAGATGACTGAAACAGAAATATTTAAGTTTCCATTAATCAGAATATATCATGTAAATACAAAAGCAGACCGGATTATGTATCTGTAATACAAGGGATTTCAACAGTAGTTATAATATTTTTATTTTTGCTGTATCAGGTTTAGCTGTGTATCATACAGCTAAAATTACAGCTAATTTTCTGATACTTGAAAAATTTGTTTTCAGAGTCGGCAAATGGATGTTTAGCTGTTGTGCACTTAAAAATCAGACATAAATTTATACATTAGGCTAAGTAAAATCTATAAAGCTTACTCTCTGAAATTCATGTATTAGTCATCTATCAGAGTCAATTTATCTCAATGCCCTTGAAAAAAGTAGAACTTAAAGATAATATTCACTCAGGTATTGTATGTGAAACCAGCTGTTCTAATGAGCTACTTCATTTAGAAATTAAATCTACTTGTGCATTATTACACAATTTTTAAAGTATTTTGAAATGAAAAATGTGCCAATTTTTTTTTAGCTTGTAGAACTGTATGCAGTAGGTTGTTTTGTTTTTGTTAAATATCTCGTTAGCTATTTGCTATTTTGCTTCTTAATACGTATCTTCTTGCATATTCACATTAGTGAAGTGAGGTCAAGGAGTCTATCTTGTACAGAGAAAAGAAGATAGTGTGTTTTGCAATAATTCTTAGGTGCCTTAGAGAGATTGTTGAGAAAATTGTGTCTCCCTCACTGACGTGTTCTAATTTTCTTATGGTGAATATTATTGCATGATTCAGCTAGACACTATATCCCTTGTGTTCTGGCCCAGTATGGTTCATGTATGTAAGGATGGTCCCACACTGGGAAAGAAGACACCTTGTAGCACTAGGTAATTGTGGCTACATAGTTGGACTCGACCTGTCAAAAGTCTTGGACACATCAGGACATGAGGCTTTTGTGGTTTTGCTTGCCAGCATGGAATTACACCCATTTTGAGTGGCAGAGATAGGACACCAGAGACCCTCTTAGAAAACAAGAGGAAACAGGACCAGTTAATCCTTTGTAATTTTTTACAATCTAGTGAAAATGCTGAAGTATGTGTCCGTATACTTTGCAGGCTGAGCTTGTTGTAAAATTCTCACCCTCCTTATGCACAAAGTATTGCTGAGTTACTTAAGACACATGACTCCCAGAATATTGGTACTGGGTTTATCTCGGAGCGGTTTTGGTTTACTTGAAAGCAGACATCATAGGAGGAAGCACATCTGGGTCATATTTTCATGCCTTTATTAGCAACCATTAGGAAGAAACTTTAATTTGAAATGAAAACTTTAATTTTGATGTCACGGTGCAAAGAGCTCTAAAAATGAAGCTCTCATGTGGTTGATTATGTAGTGAGTGGCAGTATTCTTTTCCTGAACAAATCATGAACTCACAAGTTTTGTGTCATTCCTTGAACAAGATATAAAACTTGAGTCCAGTATATATGATTAAATGAAAGATGAATAGAGAAATACTGATTTGGATAACTGGATTCCGTTGAGCTGAATCTCACTTCTTTTGTGGTTGTCCCATAGTTTTGCTCTGCACTGGTAACCAGTAACCATGATTAAACCCACAAGTAGCTGCCTTTTAACATTAACTGAGAAGGGAATTCATGTGTAGGTACTGATTTATCCCGAGTACCATCTGCACTGAAACATGAACACAAAAGTGTCTGACTCTTGTGGTATGTCAAACCCAAATGAAACAAGAAAGCATGTAAATCATGCAAGAGGGTTGAGGTTTTCAATCTGATTTTCAAACTAAACCGTTTAGATTTAATTCAGAAACTAATTCAATCTTCTGGATCTTTACTGGAAAAAAAAAACCTGAACACATAATCTTTATGCTTGAAAGAGCTTCTCTTTTTTTTTCAGTAATACCAGACTTCCACTGATTTCACTTCTTATTTGGACTGTCCTTTATTACATGCCATAAGACTGGCAGTAAGCAATCTTCAGACAAATTACTCCAGCTTGCATCTCAGATACTTTGATGTCAGACACTCCTGTCAAGGAGGCATGTTCTCCTCACGTGGTTCTTGCAAGGTATTCACCACTTTACTAAGCAATGACTCAAAAAAGTTCAAATCAAGGAGGGAAAAAAATCCCCTTCAAGGACTGCTGTAGACTACAACTCGGCTTTGAGATACAAAATGAAGTATGGTAGTAAATGCTGAAGAAGGAGCAAAGAGTAAAAAGGCAGCCTTATCAGTGTCTCTGAAAGGCTTCTACTCCTTTTATTCCTATTTTCCATTCAATTCACTCTTGTGCCTGTTTCTTGTGCCTTACACTTTTTGTAAAAGTGAAAGCTGTGCATTTATGCCAAAACACCGTCTCTTTTCAACAAAGAGGTTTTATGTTTTTTCCTTACCTGCTGCACTATGGGGAAACAAATTTCTATTCACTTTGTGCAAATTGTAATCACCTGCACTCTTGTTTCACCGTACTCTGTGCCCATTGCTGCGATCATAGAAATTCCACATTCCCTGAAGAAATATTTTGTATTTAAAAAATACACATATATACATATATACTTCTGAATATTTTGCAGTCTGAGAGAGGGGACTTGCTTGTTTTGTCAGTTTAGGGGCTGATGTTTTCACTTGGCCTCGCACTGCACAGAACAAAGCTGATCTGTTCTAGGATTTACAGAAATATGGCTACGCAGGCAAAGACTAGACACAAACTCCGAGAAAAAATACTTGACGACTGAAATTAATACAGGGAATCAAACATATTTTCCTACTTTTTATCTCACACTATGGAATGGAAATGTTCATTTTGCTGGCTGATGTTTATCCGCTAAAAATATCAACTGACAGCAATTTTATAAAATGTTATATTTGTATGAAGGTTGAGAGCGAGGTTGAGTCACAATTCAGTGATTAATATGAGGGACATAATGGCTTATTTCTACCTGTAGGTGACATCATGCATTATTTTTGTAGAATTACTTAGGTCTTTAACTGGGGCAGGGGAACAATCTTGATGTCTCTCAAAGGAAAGGGTGTGGTACACAGGAGAAAGAGAGATGGTAGAAACAGAACATAAAAAAATGTTCATGAAATGTGTCAAAGCAAGCCCTATAGGCCCCATTCAGTAAATCTAGAAGAAACATTCATATCCCAAAAATTAAAGTTTAAAATGTTTGCTTACAATGATGGAAGAACGATGTGCAGTTAATGAGAGGAAGACAGAGTGTCACTGCACTGCAATGAGTCCAGTTCAAATTTTAATAAGCAAGTGAAAATCTCTACACATGATGAGCTTCCACTAATGCCAGTTGTTGGTGTTATTAATTTCTACAGAAAACTGTAGGGATAGATAACATGCAGTCATCAAGGAGATATGCTACCTCTTAGGCTAAACTGGGGACTTTTCTGTTAGCACAGCCCAGTTGGGCACGTCCTGAATCCGGTACAGATCTCAGCACAAATTTGACAAGCTGCTCCAAGCTTCCAACTAGAGTCACCTGAAGAGAACTTTCCGGAGAGCAGCGTATCTGGACCACAGATCACCCCAGCAACTCACTCACTTTATCTTCATACATACAGACAACATTAACTAATTCTGCTATGGAACACTGAGAGCCAGGATGCTATGCAGTAGCCAAAGGGGGACTAGGAGCTAGCTCAATTTTTGTAAGAACGAGGACATCAGAGTATCAGTGTGGGGGAGCTTGAGTGGGTTAATTCTACCTGGGGAGGTAAACTTAACAATTATCCCAACTGAGCAGTCTTACTCTGGAAGGCAGAACGTATGGAGATTTTACCTAGTGTATTCAACAGTTTAATCTGCATCATTCTCATGCTAAGCTGTTTGCTTTTGCTTGTTTTTATTAATCCATTTCTTTTAAAAATCACAGTATTCCGAACAAGGAGAAAAAAGTAGCTTCACAGGAGGAAGTGACAATGAACTGTCTACTAATCAGAAATAAAACCCCTAAATTCAAGTGAAAGAATTTTACAGGAATCCAGGAAATGCCTGCAGGTTAACTTTAACTTACTTGCTAGCTGAAGAAATGTAAAGCACAGCTGAGCTGAAGCAGAGATGGAGTAGGTGGCTGATATGTATAAGGCCTGGGCAGCAAAGCTTCCAGCTCCTCAGCCCGTCCCACCCAACCTTAATGTATGTGGTGATCACGAGGAGCAGAAATGGAAGGGAAAAAAAAATGGGCAAAGCGTAAGGGAGTAGAAATCACAGGTCTACCCATAATGTGCATGAAGACTGGTGAATGAGACAGACATCATTTTCTTCCTAATCATCTGTAAAATATGAAAAGTTCTTGA
Organism: Calidris pugnax; assembly: GCF_001431845.1. Lineage (NCBI taxonomy): Eukaryota > Metazoa > Chordata > Aves > Charadriiformes > Scolopacidae > Calidris > Calidris pugnax. Next base: position 4,926,975 of record NW_015090920.1, read on the forward strand.
CTCTGAAACTGTGTAGCTACTGCTTATGTAAGGCTATGGCTGTGTACATGGGGGTATATACACACGTCTAGTTTTGGATTTGTGATGACAGGATGTTTAGCTGAGGGAGAAGACTACAGTTTTAGGACCATATTTGGAAGAGGAATGGTTTTTAAGTTTCCTTTGCAATCTTTGATATCTTTTTAGCTCAAAAATTTTTTATCAAAATTGATTGCTGAAAGCAATTTTATAAATTTGGAGACAAAACACTGAAGTGAGAAAAACTTTATTCCTACTGAAATGAGAGGCTTACAGTAGGCTTACAGTTAGCCATAGAATCACTGCTGCCACCACAAAAAAGGGGATCTGGTCGGCTCTGTTCAGCTCCTAGTATTGCACTCAGCAAAACACATAGAAATACACATAATTTTAACCATATGCTTAACCCTTTCCTGAATCAGAGTCTGAAATTTTCCTAGTATTCTTTCCAGCCCAGTACAATTACTGGATTAGATGCGTGGAAAGCGAATGGCATCAGGGAATGTGCCTATTTGAAGGGAGAGACTCTTTCTTTTGGACTTTCTACACACACTATATTCTTCTCTGTCCATTCCTGCTTCATTAATATTAATAAAAGCTTGTGTATTCAAGACATTTATAATACTGAATTACATTACTCAGTGGCTCTAATTATGTTATTTCTTGAATTCCAAATTGACTCCCAGCCTTACTCATTTTACCAGGTTTAAATAAGAATATGATTCATCATTTACAGAAAGCACATTACATAAGTTACACAGCTTCACAATTGAGCACACTGACTGTCTGCATTGAAGCTACAAATAGGAATAGAAACAGAGAGGATTTTCTATCCTTAGCTTGAAATTAAACTTAGACTACTGTATCAATCATGTGAGCTCTGGCTGAAATGAGAACAGAAAACATTCATCGCATGTTTTAGATGTTCCAAACTAATAATAGTCTGGGACTGGTTTTCAGAGAAAGATATAGCTGTGCTTAGGAAGGGTGTGAATCCCAAGTACAACTGCTGCAAATAAAAGCTTGCTTTCTTTTTTTTTCTATCAGATTCCTCATGAGGCAAATTTACTCCATATGTAGTACATATAATGGGTTTGCAATTCTAATGAAAAGTGTTAGCTACAGGCAGATTATCCAGCATCAAAACTCCAGTACATTCAGCAATGTACTGTGGCCTACAGATGTGACTCCAATAATAGTAAGTGAGCTCATCCTTAGTGTGGAAGATTATTCATTAGGGAGAGAATAATGTAAGTGATATGATCATTACATCACCTTTTCCTGTACATTATTCTCACTACAGCTGACAGGGAAAACATTTCTCAGTTTTAAGTTACATTATTTTCAAATTTCGCAGAGGCTAGATAAAAGTGGTATTTGAAAGTATATGCACTTTTAAAGTTTCATTTGATAACAAAGAAGGGCTAAGGCTGCAGGGTTGAATTACTTGTTCAGTATCTCTATCTGTTTTCTTCATATAAAGTAGTTATTCCATAGTATTACATCCACATCTAGTAACACTAGTATTTGAACTTTTAGGTAAAGGTTTTGAAAAAAAGATATTTTGAATCTCTGTAATCACAGAATGAAGGCTTTTGGTTGAAAAACAGGATGAATCTGATTAGTGCAAAAGGGGTCTTAATGTTAAACTCAAAAGAAAATTGCCAGAAGTTACAAACTCGGGGAAATTTATGTTCAGATTACAGCAATAACATTCTTCAATCAGGATGGAGTCAATAAAGAAATATGAAAAAAATTCTTTACTCTTTCTGTGCTTTTGGCAATGATGGTTTATATCCCTGTATTCAAGGATGAGGAGAAAATGACATTTGTTATTATTAGGACAGAATTTATCATGATAAACTGTGGTTACTGATACTACTGCATGAAGGAGGGAATAATGTCAACCAAAGCCAACAGCAGAATCCCTCCTAATTTTCAGACTATGCATTCATAATTTTGAAATTATGCATATTTTGGTCTTGTTTTTCCAAATTCAGGTGGCTGTTCCACAATGTTCTCAGCACCTGCCATCAGAATGACAATTATTATCAATAGTTTGTAAAAGCCTTAGCCTAGGCTACGTTAGTACAGGCGTATGCATTTGTATATCATGGCCTAGTTTTTCAAATTTTCACAAAATAAGGATGTTGTGAGTGTCTGGAATGCTTATGTGCAAATCTTACATCGCATTTTTAGAACAGAATTAATTTAGAAAAAAAAATATACCAGTTTCAAAATTAAAACAGTAGTCCTATTTTTGTTGCAGACATTCTTCAGGCAATTAATATAATAAAGTCTTTAAAATGAACCCATTCGCTCGATTTAGTGTATTTGATTGAATATTGAGGTGGGGAATGGGAAGAGACTTTTCATTCCGTTCTGCTGCTTTCACTTGCATACGCCTCTTTGCATAACCACTTGCCACCATCAGTATTAATAGAAAAGAAACATGTTGTTGGCTTAATGATAGGAAAGTGCAACTGATCCAAGAATTTTGTGTAAGGAAATCATCACAAAATATTTACCCTGGTTTTGGCTTCTTTGCTATGGTATCTACCTCATGCACTTGTTGCATTCACAAGGATTTCCTGCTGTTGTGTGCACCAAGCTGGTTTACTACATGTGTTTCTGCTTTTGTACCATATTGTTTTTCCTGCCTGAACAGTTACCAAGCAGCGCAGTAACAGTCACCATACAGCGTGAATGCTACAATATCAATAGACAAGTCTCCCAAATACAATTAAATAAATTCTGGAAAACTGCTCATAGATACAAACTTCCATTTTCCTCTCATTCTTATCTTTCCTAGATGTGAATTGAATAGAAAATGTTTGCTCCTTTTAAGATTCAGACATTTTGGTAGAACCATGTGTGAGAACTACAATTAATAAGTTGTCTTTAAACGTAAGCTTAGCCTGATCTAAAGCATGGCAATGCTCTGAGAGTCTATATTTCAAGTATGTAGATATACTTGCAGACCAGTGGTCTCAGAAAATGGTTTCCCCCACCATGAAGGCAGTGCATTTGGGTGTCCTAATGCCTTTGACACCCTTACTTCTCCATTAAGTTTGGCTGACAAAAAGGTTTAAAGAGTATTACAGCAGGCTGGCAGTAACAGTTGGAATGTAAAGGACTCAGTTCCATAGAAATAGAGAACGAAAATATAGCAGAGAAGTTGAAGCCTGGAAATACCAAAATCTTCATTTCCTTACAACAGGGAGTACGAAATGATGTTGCTATTATTTAGACTGATAAAATTATTTTTCCCTCTTTCCCTCCCACTCTAATAAAACAACTGGCATCTATTTTACTAAAATATTACTGCTTTCCCCCTTCAAACAGTGTTTCCATGATTTTTATTTTTCAGGTTTCTTGTCTGTTGTTCAAAGTTTTGGGGGTTCACACCTGGAAAACTTTCTCACCCCCTAAAAAATACCTAGAAACAGCTGGCGATAACAGTCAGAATGTAAAGGACTCAGTTCCATAGAAATACAGAACGAAAATATAGCAGAGAAGTTGAAGTCTGGAAATATCAAAATCTTCATTTCCTTACAACAGGGAGTACAAAATGATGCTACTATTATTTAGACTGATAAAATTATTTTTCCCTCTTTCCCTCCCACTCTAATAGAACAACTGGCATCTATTTTACTAAAATATTACTGCTTTCCCCCTTCAGTGTTTCCATGATTTTTATTTTTAACTTTCAGGTTTTTTGTCTGTTGTTCAAAGTTTTGGGGGTTCACACCTGCAAAATTTTCTCACCCCCTAAAAAATACCTAGAAAGACATTTTTTTTTTTCTTTGGAGTAGTGGTATTTTAAAATAATGTCCCAATTACAGGTCGGCCTGTAAGAAAAATATCAAGCATTACAAGATCTTACAACTGTAAAACTATCCCTGACAATTTTAAAAGAAAACAATACTGTTTGTGACGTGGAAAAAACCCACATAGTTTATAAATGGTGAATTCAACCCTTCTCCATAGTAATAGCGCTAATTTAATCAACAGATTTCAAAATGAAGCCTGTAACTTACCAGTCTTCAAAAAACCAGTTACGGCTAGTTTTCATAGGAGGTATTATCCGTATAAACAAAGTGTTCATATGGAGTGCAGTACTGGAATGCTCTACTATCACCTCTCAAAAGACCTCCATGAGATATGCTGGTCTCAAGAATAAGTGGATCCCAGGATAAGGATAAGGACTGGTCCCATCACTTCCCAGGTGGGGGAAGCAAAGACATCGTTCTTCCACAGCAGAAGACCTTGTTGCTAGCACCCATACTGGCTCACATCTGCCGACCTTGCTGTGTCACCAGAGCACCTGCCCACCTGGGGGGCCTTTGCCAGGGCAGCACGTCTACCCCTATATGAAATTTTACTGGTTAAAAAAAACCAAACAAGTTTGTTATGAGTGGGAGCAGAAGCTTCTAGGTGCCAGCGCTGCTGTGTCATTAGCAGTGTGGTTGGTGGCTGAGGGCTGGTGTGGTATGGGAAGACAGTTTCTCTCAAAGGAAGGGTTATGTTTTGCCAGCTTACAAGCTTGTGTGGGAACACCAGACAACTTTTCTTAGAAAACTTTGTAGTGTAGATGAGGCCTGAGGAAATGAGGCTCTCTGGTTCCAAGGACACTTCACACACTGACAAAGCTCGCTAAGTGCTTCCAGCCCCCCTTTCCTCATCACTGATCATTTCCACGCCTGTGCTGACGCCCTGTTTGTTCTAATGCGATTGTCTGCCGAGCTGAATAATAAACCAGATCAGAGAGCTGATCCAACTTTGAAAACAGTCCTCATCCCCTCCCTTTTTTTTTCTATTTTTGAGGACACGCTGTTGAGAGAAACATCCACAGAACCAAGACTTGCAAAACTAGGAACCAGAACCTTAGTAATGTTACAGCCAAAAGGAAATTAGAAACCTCATTAAATCTGTGAATCTGGTCTTATATGACCTGTTCAGAATGGTGAGAATCTAGATCTTCAGATTCTGGCAGATTCTTGCAGCTTCTCCTCTGGCACCCTAAAACTCAGTTAATCTTTTTCATATAGTAAATGAATGGTACTTTAATCTGTTGTCTTCTAGATGCTGAAGTTATATAAATTTCACAAATTTAATTTCAATAGAGGTACTAAAATGTTGATTTAAGCCCTAGCTGAGGGATATGCAAATGCAACAGCACACCAAATATATTTGCATTAAAGGTCTAATTGAATTAACTGTTCACACAGCTTCTACACAGTCAGCTGGTCATGGCTTCCTTTGCAGCTTGACGACCTCCATTTTTCACAGAGAGATTTAAGAGGTTTTCTCCCTTCCCCTGGGATTGAAGATAGTGATGAGCACTAATTAGCCACCTGCACCCATAGCACAATGCTCCAGCTTGTTTACCTTACAAAGGCTGCTGTACCCCTGGGGAAAAGTCATAGGGTGGTGGTTTTTTTTCTTTTAAACATTTCAAGTTCAGTTTCTTCAAGAAAAGTTTAACGGTTTACGCAATCGTTAGCATTACTAGGAGGAGAAAGAGTGCATAGAAATACAGAACGAAAATATAGCAGAGAAGTTGAAGTCTGGAAATATCAAAATCTTCATTTCCTTACAACAGGGAGTACAAAATGATGCTACTATTATTTAGACTGATAAAATTATTTTTCCCTCTTTCCCTCCCACTCTAATAGAACAACTGGCATCTATTTTACTAAAATATTACTGCTTTCCCCCTTCAGTGTTTCCATGATTTTTATTTTTAACTTTCAGGTTTTTTGTCTGTTGTTCAAAGTTTTGGGGGTTCACACCTGCAAAATTTTCTCACCCCCTAAAAAATACCTAGAAAGACATTTTTTTTTTTCTTTGGAGTAGTGGTAAGTATTTTAAAATAATGTCCTGATTACAGGTCGGCCTGTAAGAAAAATATCAAGCGTTACAAGATCTTACAACAAGTTGCAGTGCTAAGGGACATGGTGTAGGGGACACCTGGAAAACTTTCTCACCCCCTAAAAAATACCTAGAAAGACATTTTTTTTTTTCTTTGGAGTAGTGGTATTTTAAAATAATGTCCCAATTACAGGTCGGCCTGTAAGAAAAATATCAAGCATTACAAGATCTTACAACTGTAAAACTATCCCTGACAATTTTAAAAGAAAACAATACTGTTTGTGACGTGGAAAAAACCCACATAGTTTATAAATGGTGAGTAAAACTAACCCTGACAATTTTAAAAGAAAACAATACTGTTTGTGACGTGGAAAAAACCCACATAGTTTATAAATGGTGAATTCAACCCTTCTCCATAGTAATAGCGCTAATTTAATCAACAGATTTCAAAATGAAGCCTGTAACTTACTAGTCTTCAAAAAACCAGTTACGGCTAGTTTTCATAGGAGGTATTATCCATATAAACCAAGTGTTCATACAGAGCACAGTACCGGAATGCTCTACTATCGCCTCTCAAAAGACCTCCATGAGATATGCTGGTCCCAAGAATAAGTGGGTCCCAGGATAAGGACCAGTCCCATCACTTCCCAGGTGGGGGAAGCAAAGACATCGTAGTCTTCAAAAAACCAGTTAAGGCTAGTTTTCATAGGAGGTATTATCCATATAAACCAAGTGTTCATACAGAGCACAGTACCGGAATGCTCTACTATCGCCTCTCAAAAGACCTCCATGAGATATGCTGGTCTCAAGAATAAGTGGATCCCAGGATAAGGATAAGGACTGGTCCCATCACTTCCCAGGTGGGGGAAGCAAACCAAGAATAAGTGGGTCCCAGGATAAGGACCAGTCCCATCACTTCCCAGGTGGGGGAAGCAAAGACATCGCTCTTCCACAGCAGAAGACCCTGTTGCTAGCACCACTACTGGCTCACATCTGCTGACCTTGTTGTGTCACCAGAGCACCTGCCCACCTGGGGGGCCTTTGCCAGGGCAGCACGTCTACCCCTATATGAAATTTTACTGGTTAAAAAAAACCAAACAAGTTTGTTATGAGTGGGAGCAGAAGCTTCTAGGTGCCAGCGCTGCTGTGTCATTAGCAGTGTGGTTGGTGGCTGAGGGCTGGTGTGGTATGGGAAGACAGTTTCTCTCAAAGGAAGGGTTATGTTTTGCCAGCTTACAAGCTTGTGTGGGAACACCAGACAACTTTTCTTAGAAAACTTTGTAGTGTAGATGAGGCCTGAGGAAATGAGGCTCTCTGGTTCCAAGGACACTTCACACACTGACAAAGCTCGCTAAGTGCTTCCAGCCCCCCTTTCCTCATCACTGATCATTTCCACGCCTGTGCTGACGCCCTGTTTGTTCTAATGCGATTGTCTGCCGAGCTGAATAATAAACCAGATCAGAGAGCTGATCCAACTTTGAAAACAGTCCTCATCCCCTCCCTTTTTTTTTCTATTTTTGAGGACACGCTGTTGAGAGAAACATCCACAGAACCAAGACTTGCAAAACTAGGAACCAGAACCTTAGTAATGTTACAGCCAAAAGGAAATTAGAAACCTCATTAAATCTGTGAATCTGGTCTTATATGACCTGTTCAGAATTGTGAGAATCTAGATCTTCAGATTCTGGCAGATTCTTGCAGCTTCTCCTCTGGCACCCTAAAACTCAGTTAATCTTTTTCATATAGTAAATGAATGGTACTTTAATCTGTTGTCTTCTAGATGCTGAAGTTATATAAATTTCACAAATTTAATTTCAATAGAGGTACTAAAATGTTGATTTAAGCCCTAGCTGAGGGATATGCAAATGCAACAGCACACCAAATATATTTGCATTAAAGGTCTAATTGAATTAACTGTTCACACAGCTTCTACACAGTCAGCTGGTCATGGCTTCCTTTGCAGCTTGACGACCTCCATTTTTCACAGAGAGATTTAAGAGGTTTTCTCCCTTCCCCTGGGATTGAAGATAGTGATGAGCACTAATTAGCCACCTGCACCCATAGCACAATGCTCCAGCTTGTTTACCTTACAAAGGCTGCTGTACCCCTGGGGAAAAGTCATAGGGTGGTGGTTTTTTTTCTTTTAAACATTTCAAGTTCAGTTTCTTCAAGAAAAGTTTAACGGTTTACGCAATCGTTAGCATTACTAGGAGGAGAAAGAGTGCCCTTTTCTCACAGTGCTACCTGGGTTCTGTAGAAGGGAAAATAAACACTGTTTATTGTCCTTCTCTTTTTAATTTTTCTTTTTCATCAAGCGATTCACACATTTGGTGTCAGCTGCAGCACTTTGCTCACTATAATGTAAAAATTAGACTTTGAAAATAAAAGTAATATTTAGCAATCGCAAGAGCTTTACTCACGTTAGCACGATGTAGAATCCACTAAATAGCCAATTAAAACATCAGAAAAAATCAGAAATAAATAAAAGAAACCTCTTCTCAAAACCTTTAATGCAGCAATGCTTAAATATATTTTTTTATAGTCAAACTGGGTCTTTGAATGAAGCACTACTTAAGATTAGCAGCTGATCTAGTAATAATTTAAACTGTATTCTGATTCCTGTTTGCTGTTTTTCCTTACCGTGACTGCCTAAGAATAGTAAAAAATGCTCTGCTTTGTTTGTCTTTTATAAATTCTGACTCAGTGGCAGGCAAGTTCTACTTATGGGCCTGATGTAAAGCCTAGTGAAGTCAACTGGAATGTTTCCAATGACTTCATTAGACTTTGGATTGGGTCTGAAGTGCGGCAATTTACTCAGCTCTGGAGCATAAATTACAGACATAAAAAACAAATTATTTGTGTGTTGCTGGATTACTGACAGCAAAATGTATGATGTCAGAAAAATAATAGGCAGAGATAGCCCGGACAAGTTGGAAAAGCTTAAAATATAGCCAAAGATAGGGGAATATTCTTTGGCAAGAATAGAGACAGTCTCAGTTCCAGTGTCGATGGAGGAAAGTTGAGTAATTTGACAGCCAATTATGTGATTAATCTAGCAGGAGAAGACGCTATCTGTCTCACTTAGTCACCACTCTGATGCCTGATCACTGGACTAATATCTGGATGAGATGATGGCCTGCTATCACAGCAGGAAAAGCTCTGAATTCCCCAACAACCAATGGAAACCCCCTTGGAAATGTTAAGAATTCCAGTGGCCTAAACTCAGAGCAGAGATGAATAAGGTCAGGGAAACACATCAGCTGAGTTTGTCGCCAGAGTAAGTATGACAATGGTGAAGAGAACTGCATGTGAATGTTCCTTAAATAACAAGAAATCAAGCAATCTCCATCTGAAAAATAACATTTTGTTTTAAAGAAAGATCTCCCAAACATTGTTCTTCTGAAATTTCACACCATATGTCTTGACAAATTGGGAGTCATACAGTGAGCTAGGTACTTGTTTCAGTTGAAATTTACTTAATTTCCCCTTGTTTGAAAGCCTCAGGGTGCCCTACATCTTACCTTAGCTACTCCAGAGAAACTGACCGAAACAATTATTACAAAGTGGTTATTTGGTTGAACCAACTCTTCTCAGTTGATTTGAGTATTTTATTTCAGCGTACAATAATCCATTACAGTCATTGAAGAGTAATCTTTTCACTTTGTAAAAGGATGGATTCTTTTGGTTTAAACCCATTTTTTGTTCTGGAAGAGCCTATCCAAGCAAGAGCTGTTATCCTGGAATAGCTGATTACACAACAGCCGTGTCAATTCACTTCTGAAGATGTGGAAAATCTTAGTATTCAAACATTGATTTCTTCCACATCAGAAGTATTTTTAACTTTTAGAATTTGGTTCAGGTTATTCTTCACCTAGATGTGTAAGTATTTAGCTTCCCCTCATCAGCAAATCAGGGAAGATTTTTATGTAGATTTACATAGAATAGTTTGTATATGACGAATAGTAAAAGAAATATGAAATTGGGATTTCATGTGGGTAAAATACCTTTACATCAGCAGGTAGTATTACATTGTAAGCCACAGAACTGAAAGACGCACATATTTCGTTTATAAAGTTGATATGCAAAATAAAATTGTATTTTTAAAAAGATATAAAGATGCAAGTTGAACTTTAAAATAATGTGTGTATCTTCATTAAACAATTTTTGTCTTACATTAATTTATATGCAAAATTTATTCATATGCTAGCATTTATTGATTTGTTTTTAAGTAATGTTTTGCTATTAGATGATGTCTTCCTCTCCCAAAAGCAAACACCCCAGTGAATAAATAAAAAAAAACCTTTCAACATTCTTTTTCTATTCAGCTTTCTCCATATTTTGACACCCTTTGTTTTCACAAATTGTTTTCACAATTGAAACAGGGATGGACAAGGAAATTGGACAGGCAAATGGAAAACAAAAACTGGGGGATTTTTTATCATGAAACCAAATACAGATAAGGTACTGGACAAACAAACCTTTCCACAGAACACACCTGTGCCCTGAAGTATGGCCATTTTTTACCACTATATCAGTCTAATAACAGATTATCCTCACAAACCTTTCCTCACTTACTGCCTCAAATCATCATGGTCATCATAAGGCCGGAACAAAAACAACAGCAAAGGGAAAAGGGTACAGAGAAGAAACCCTTGGAATAATACTTGGAAAGAAAAATTTTGAGCAACTGGAAATGCTTATCTTTTAAAAATCACTGTACAAGAAAAGATCCTTTTCTGAGATTTTTTTTTTCTTTGTTTTTATACTGGCTGTAGCAGAAACTGACGTCTTTATTTTCTTAAACAGCATCTATTTTCTGCTGGGGAGATCACATGCAACCTCACCTCACGGGTGCTGTGCACTCTTGCTTTGTTCCAGTAAAACATATGCTCAGCTTTATGTATGTATACTCCCTGTGAATTAATGTCAACAGATAATAAACTATTTGATGCAAAAAGCTTTGTTTAACATTATTTAAAAAAAAAAAAAATTTGGTAGGATTCCCAGGCAGGATTTTTACAGGCATTTTCCCACATAAGATGGGCAATTAGACAGTATGAAAAGTGACTTCCAGTTCTCAAAGTTTCATTTCATTTGGGAGCCAATATGATTTAGTGGCTAGACTAGTTTAAAAGACAAGGAGCCAGAAGAATTTAACATTTTCAGGAAGGCTGAGCCATTCACTGAATTACCTTGGGCTAATCACTTAACTGTTATGTTCTTTAGTGAAACCATCTGTTAATATTGGGTCAATACCCCCCCCGCCCCCCCAAAAAA
>NW_015090920.1:4938153-4972628 GCF_001431845.1 Calidris pugnax
AACCTCCAAAACCCCCCACCTCATTGAGAAACAGATACTTAAGTCTGGTTCAGTCTTCCAAATTAAATAAATTACAAAAACGAGTAAGACAAATATGAATGAGATGAGAACAAGATATTCTTTTAGCAACCTTATTAAGTCAAACTGAGGTGCAGCTGCAATGAAAGCCTACTCAACTGCACTGTTGTACGGCATTGAGCTAAAAGCCAGCATGAAATACACTCTGATGTCTACTCGATTATTAAATGCTCCTTTTGAAACCAGAAAGCAAAATTCAGACTTCACTTACATAGCTACAACCTCACTGCCTTTAGAAAAAACAGTGGAAATCCATGGAGACTCCATCCTGTGGAGTCTAAACTTCCCGCACACAAAAGAAGACACTTTTAAGTCAAGGAAACAGGCATTGGCAGCATTCAGTACTTTGCATTCTTTGTCGACACATGTGCTTACTTTAAAGCACCATTCATTTTTATGGTACTCTATCAAAGAGAAAACAGTAGTCATAGCCATTGTTCTAATCTGGACACTAGTTGGGACTATCTTGTGGAAAACAGCAACACTATTACCACATAAAGACGCACAGCAAACGGAAAATTAATCTGGCAGTTAAGGCACAAGAATAGAGATCAGGAACCCACCCAGGTTCCATTTCCAGATATGTCACTCTGACACTTCCTGGATGTTCACGTGCACATCATCAAATTTTGATGTTCCAGTTTCCTCCTCTACAAAACGGACCTAGCAGCACTTGTTAAAGAAGTTCCGTGCTTTGAGACTGAGATGAAAAAAAGGCTGAAAAGGTCTGCAGTTAAGAAGGAACTGCACATTGCTAACTATGGCAGCCTTACTCAATTCTTTCCCTTTTCATCATTCAGTGAATTTGGCATATCATTGAAAACATTCTGCAGGGGAGGCATACACAGTTTAAATGCTTCTATGTGTCATCATCATCTGAATTAATACTCCCTCTTACACAGAACGCACCTGAATTTTGTACTTAAAAAAATACAAAAGCCCTGTATCCTACTCAAATGCAACACAGCACGTGGAAAATCTATGGTTTCAAACAAAGTTACTTGCAGTGGTTCACAAAACCTAGGAACACGATGGTTATTTTTATCAAAGCAGTGTGCTATGGGTTGTACTGCTTTCCATAATCTTAACCACAACTACATACTGCAATACTGCCACTTCTCACATCAACAATATAAGCAGAGCTAGCCACGAGCACAGGGAGCCACTAATGTATATCACTTCAGCATACAAAGAGCCTCTCATGGCACCAGGCCAACAAGACCAGTGTATTTCTGTGCCTGTATACAGTGGGCAGAGGCAGAATAGATGGCAAAACAACCTGACAATCCCCTGCTGCTTTATTTACACCTCAGATTTGTTGTAAAACAATGTCTGGGGACAGACTGAGCTCAAAACTAGACATTTCTGAGCCCTGTACTCTGGAGCTGGGCTACCTCCTGCATGTTTTCAGTTTTTTCTTTTACGGAGGGGAAAGGAGAAGCATGCACTGAGTGAACTGACTGTGTTCCCCTAACAAAATTATCAGTTCACATGTTAGTGCTGTGTTCCCTCATCCCGCACTTGAACACGTTAGAAAAATTCCAACGGAAGATGTTCAGGGAGCTATCTCCATCTAAAGGCTAATAAGCTGAACTACAATATACGGCCACTTGCCTTATAACCACGAGGAAAACCACTGCACCTACTGCTACAGATTTTCACTTACTCTGTTGCTGAGAACAGTGTAGGTTGAGCTGAAATAAAAAAATAAAAAATATTTCATACTCCTCAGCAAGATTGACTCATATAAAGTCCATCTCTTTGTATATATTTTTCTAATTTATCACTAGAGCTTTATTAGTAACATGATTCACCCTGACTTTATGAATATTATTTCAATGCACTTGCACTTACTTTAAGCAAAGTTGATAGTAGTATGAACTGCTGCTTATTTAAAAACACAGAAGTCAAAGAATTAATATTCTGCAGGAATATTGGAGATTTATACATGTGAATGATTTTCTTTTCTAACTTTTCTAAAAGACAAGCTCCTCCAATCATGTACAGCCTTCTAAAACATGAAAAAAGTACCTGATTTCTAGAAGATCCTGACTTTGTGCTCAACTTAACATGTACGGCTAAAATATGATTCTTCCCCTGGTAACTTCTCCAGGTCTCTATAATAAAATAATAACAGAATAAACCAGGTTGGTTAATTTAAAACTTAATTTTAAATATGTTTACTTTAAAAAGCAACTACTACAAATGTAGTATTATTAAGCAGTATGGACTTTCTGTTCCAGCTACAAGGAAAGCCAAGCTGCTGAATAATTAATCTTGGTTTGCTTAAGTGTTAAACCACTTTTTGACAAGCATCATTTTTTTCTGCAAGCCAGTATTTTCTTTGTTTTTATTCAACTAGCTCACTTAAATTAGTTCTCCTAGCTGAGGTATTTTTCATTATTTCCATCCATAAATAAAATAGGGATGGAAAGGACAGGATGATATCTACTAGATCTACATACTTCAAAGAATGAGTGATCAAACCAATTAAAACCTCCTCCTACAAGTATACTTCCTTTTTTTTTTTATAAAACCTTCTTCAGTGCAAAAGGTTCTTAGATAAACTTCTTAAGAAGAAGGTTCAAATACATGATAGTCATCTTTTTTATCTAAAAGCAACTGTATGGAGTTTTTATCTCATGTTTTCCTTTCAATTCCCGTATTTATCCGCTAGGAGTTTGATACGAATCCCAAGTAAAAGCGTAATAATTATCTAGTAAAAAAGAAATGAAACAGTCATCTTCTAAAATAGTCAAATGTAAGTAAAAATTTGGAATCCATATAAATGTTATGATAAGGTCTGAAATGTCTCAGATGTATGTAGATGTAGCATATCCTCTTTGTTAGCAAAAAGAAATACTACATTATGCATAAAGACTATCATCAGTACATTTTAATGGTTACCAATCAGTGAAAAATCAGTCTTTAAGAAAAAATACAGCTGTAATTCAAGATTAAAAGCAATCATTTAAATCAAAGTTTCCCGTTCACTGATTTGATTCATTCTCATTGTGGCTGATTTAAACCACTCCTCTAATATATGCTGCTTTTTACCTATTCTGAGCTAAAAAAAAATATTTCTTTCTGCTTTTGAAACAAAATACTGCTGCCAGACTCCTCTCTTTCTCTAGTTTCAGTCACACATTTACTTCTGTAAACAGAGTTACGTCCCTTTACTTCCTAACCCATACCATGGACTCCCTCTGTCCACCTTTTACTGACATCAATGTACTTGCAGTCAAACAGCTGCCTCAGTTCCCTGATCCGGCTGAAATAAATTTGTTGAAAACAACAACAAATTACTTTTCATGGACAGTCTAGGCATGAGAAGAGTGAGCTGGACCAAGCCTGGGAAAGCTTGTAACAGTCGTGTGGTGGGCTGATCGTGGCCCACCAAAGCCACTCTGTCACTCCTGCCCTCCTCAGTTGGACCAGGGAGAGAGAATAGAACAAAAAGCTCATAGGATGAGATAAAGACAAGGAGACTCAGCAGTTAACATCACAGGCAAACCAGACTCAATTTGGAGAAATTAGTTTAATTTATTACCATTCAAAATCAGAGCAGGATAATGAGAAAATAAAAAATAAATCTCAAAACACCTTCCCCCCACCCCTTCCTTCTTTCTGGGCTTCACTTTACTCCTGATTTTCTCTACATCATCCTCCAGTGGTGCAGTGGGACACTGGAGTGAGGGTTGTGGTCAGTTCCTCAGATGTTGTCTCCTCATATTCTTCCCCTGCTTTAGCATGGGGTCCTTTCAATGGGACACAGTCCTTCAAGAACTTAGCCAATGTTACTCCTTCCCACGGACTGCAGTTCTTCACAAACTTCTCCAGAGTTGGTTCTTTCCATGGGGTGTAGTCCTTCAGGAACAGACTTCTCCAGCATGAGTCCCACACGGCATCACAATTCTTGCCAGCAAACCCGCTCCTGTGTGGGCTACTCTCTCTGCACGGCTCCACAGGTCCTGCCAAAAGCCTGCTCCAGCGTTAGCTTTGCATGGGGTGAGAGCCTCCTTCAGGCATCATAGAATCGTCTAGGTTGGAAGAGACCCTTGGGATCATCGAGTCCAACCATCTACCCTACTCTACAAAGTCAGGCATGGGGTCCTCCATAGGCTGCAGGGGAATCTCTGCTCCAGTGCCTGGAGCACCTCCTCCTCATCCTTCTTCACTGACCTTGGTGTCTGCAGAGTTGTTTCTCTCAGACATTCTCACCCCTCTCTCCCGGCTGCTGTTGTGCAGCAACTTCTCCCCCTTCTTAAACATGTTATCACAGAGGCACTACCACAGTCGTTGAAACGTTATCTATAGCAATATCCTATACCCATTTGAACCAATTACTCATGTTTCATCTTTATACAACTACATTGCCAGGCAAACGCAATGTTAGTACAAAGAAACTGGGGAAAGAGTACACTTTTTAGGTACAATGTAACTGTTCATGTTATCTAGTTATATCCTATAGCCATTTGAACCCAATTACTCATGTTTCATCTTTATACAACTAAAGACATTCTTTTAAAGTTTGATAAGGATCTGGCCTGGCCCTACACCAGAGTCAAAACCTTCATCATCTTCTTCCTCTATTTTCTCTTTCCCACCTTCTCCCTCTCCTGTGCTAGTCTTGGTGCAGCAAGCGCACAACGAAATGGTTTGAAGACCTGATCTCACTGAAAAATATTTCAGGGGAACGCTTGGCTGTCAGGCGGGTCAGTTTCCTCCGTGTGCTTCACCATCTGGCACACGGAGGCACCACCAGCTGAAACGTGTGCTGTACAGTAACTCTGGAAAATCTGAGGCCAGTTAGGGACAAATGACTTGCGCTTGATTGGTTTTTTTTAGCTTAGTGTCTTCAAAAGTACTGTTCACGTGATAACTTCTACCAAACACGCACAGAAAAGGTAGATTGAGTTGCACCTTAGCACATAAACCTAATGGTTTATGTAACTTCTTATTTTATTTCAACCCAAAGTGTTCATTTCGGACAGAAAAAATCTCATAAAGGACTAATAGGTGCAAATAGGTGACCTAAAAAGATTTTTTGTCTAACCAGACCCCACTTCTGTTTGTTTTTTTTACACTGTATCAGGCTTTATCACCATTATTAATATGTATGCTAGCTAGTTTGAAGTATTTATTAATTTTAATAATTCCCCCTAAACACTTTGGATTGATCATGTCGTCAACTCAATGACTAGTTCCTCACCTCCATTAGCATTTAATTTAGAAAAAAAAAAAAATTCGAATTTGCTACCCACTTCCTTACACTTCTCACAAGCTTCCCGCTACTGATTTACAGACGTTTCATGCATTTCTTCGTGCCTGTTATAGGTATGAAGACTATTACTGAACTGACTGTTGCTGAAAGTGCCCCCACACACCGAAGGCACAGTCTAACGATTCTTCCTTCTGGCAGCAAAGCCCCTCTCCTGTCCCACACTTGTCCTTCCGGACCATCAACTCATTAAAAAAAAAATATTACCTGTCAGAAAAAGTCTCAAAAACGCTTCCTGTTGCTTCTCCGAGTCGGGGGAGTGCTTACAACTAGCCTATGCTGCTGGAAGAAGGGGTGCCCTGAGGCGGTAGCGCCTCTGAGGCGGGGCCGCCATTTTCCCTCCCGCCCGTGGCGGCGGCGGGCGCGAGCACTAGGACCTTCTGGGGAGGGGAGAGACATTCCCTGGGCTGTACCACTGCCTGTCGCTTGCGGGGTAGGGACATGAGCGGAATCCCGCTCGCCTCAGCGCCATCCGGCTCCTCAAAGCCTCCCGGCGACGAAGCCCCAGAGAAACAGCCCCGCTCAAAAGGCCGCTCTCTCCTCCGGCGCCCGGGCGTTCTCCCCGGCCCGCCTCTTGTCCTCCCCTCTGCGGCAAATGGTACGGGCCCTAGCAGCCCGCACAGGTGCCGCCGGTGGGACAAACCAACAGCGTGGCGGGGGGGGGAAAGCCGTGAGGGCGGGTGCTCCCTCCCTCGCGCGTGCGGCCAAGAGTGATGAGAAGGCGGCGAAGCGGGAGGGCGAGACCTCGGGACGGGGCCGGCAGCGGCCGCATCATCGGGGAGCGACGCCAGCGGGGCGGCCGCCGCGGGAGATTGAAGAGCCGGCGAGGCGAAGAGGGGGCGGTGCTGCCGCTAGCAGCCGTTTCCCGGGGGGAGGAGAAGAGGAAGAAAAGGAGGGGGCCGCCCGCCCGCCCCTCGGCCGGTAAGTGCCCGTGAGGGGGGGGTGAAGGGAGCAGGCCCCTCAAGGCGGGGAGCCTCGGCCTCACAGCCCCGGCGGGTGGTTGTGTGGCCGCCGAACAAGCTGGACGCCGGTGGGTCTGGGTTTGTAGGCCGAGGGGGCCGCGCCTGCCTCCTCACCCCCTCCCGGTGCTTGTCTCCGGCCTGTACCGAATGGCCCAGGCCCGGGGGAGGCGGCGGCTCCTGGTGAACCGGCCCTGTCTGAAGCTGAGGAAGAGCGGGCGGGAAGCTGAGTGAAAATGGGTGAAAACTGGGCTGTCTCCTCTCTCTCCGAGGTTGCAGTTGGCACCCCCTCCCGGTGCTTGTCTCCGGCCTGTACCGAATGGCCCAGGCCCGGGGGAGGCGGCGGCTCCTGGTGAACCGGCCCTGTCTGAAGCTGAGGAAGAGCGGGCGGGAAGCTGAGTGAAAATGGGTGAAAACTGGGCTGTCTCCTCTCTCTCCGAGGTTGCAGTTGGATGAGCAGGCGGGTGGTTGTGTGGCCGCCGAACAAGCTGGACGCCGGTGGGTCTGGGTTTGTAGGCCGAGGGGGCCGCGCCTGCCTCCTCACCCCCTCCCGGTGCTTGTCTCCGGCCTGTACCGAATGGCCCAGGCCCGGGGGAGGCGGCGGCTCCTGGTGAACCGGCCCTGTCTGAAGCTGAGGAAGAGCGGGCGGGAAGCTGAGTGAAAATGGGTGAAAACTGGGCTGTCTCCTCTCTCTCCGAGGTTGCAGTTGGATGAGCAAAGGCTGCTTTCCCTTTCCTTTCCTTTCCCCCTTCCCCTTTGCTGGCCCAGGTGCTGGCATGGGCAGGCCCTGAACTGAATCACCAAACGAATCTTGGTTGAAAAAAATAAAGTTGTGGGGTGTGTTTTGGAATTTTTAAATTTTTTTCTTTTTTTCTTTTTTTTTTTTTTTACACGTACAGCTCTAGACATAAGATTTCAATCAAGCTGCTTTCAAATAAATAAGAAAATCAAATTAAGATAGCAAATTTTAAACAGCTAAATGGCAAGCAGTTCAGGGATTTTACTTTTCTGACAGCTATGTCCAAGCCTAATTTTTTTTTTTTCCAATTAATATGGAACATTCTCAAAGCTGCAGCATCAGACCTGAAATAAGGCAGTTTTAGTCTTGCTGATTGGTAGCTAAGAAATCAGTTAGTCTCTCAGTTTCGATTTTTCTTGCTGGCAGAGATCCCAGGGAATTTGCTGTAGTTTCCAACTCCTTTCTGGCAAACCTGGGCTCCTGTTAGGAAAAGGGGGTCTGATACTGCCTGTGCTGAGCTGCTGTAGAGCACTGCTCACAGCCTGACGAGTAACTTTTGCTTATTCAATCAGTTACTATATACAGATTTCAGCTCAAGTCACCACCCTCCCTGGTCTTATTACCACTGGTTGAAAGTAAAAATTCAGGGTTTTCATTCCTTCTGTCCTCGCCTCTCTTTCTTGCATCTGCATTTGTTCATTTAAGCTAAGAAGTAACCGGTAGCATTTTATTTATCACTAGTGCTACTGAGAGCCTTGTAGCTCTTCCTTCTAGGTAAGTCACACAATCACCACAACAACTTTGGAAAGCTTCCTTTTGTGTCACGTTTTGTGCACAGAAATCTTCTCCAGCAATGTTTAGTCAGGCAACCGTAATAACAATGTTTGGTGCTTCTTACCCACTTGAGTGGTATACAAATAAAAAGTACTATATTAAAAGAATTGAATGGCTATGGCTTTTAAAAATCCCTTTTAATTAAGCCCCCTTTTACTATCCCAGTTTTATTTCCATCTTCCTTTCCTGCAAGTGGATGGATTTAAAAAATATTGTTACAATATTTGATTCAAGGATTGGAGCATCTCTCTTATGAGGAAAGGCTGAGAGAGCTGGGACTCTTTAGTCTGGAGAAGAGAAGGCTGAGGGGAGACCTTATCAATGCCTATAAGTACCTAAAGGGTGGGTTGAAGGAGGAGGGAGCCAGACTCATTTCAGCAGTTCCCAGTGAGAGGACGAGGGGTAACGGGCATAAACTGGACCATGGGAAGTTCCATTGAAATATAAGGAAGAACTTCTTTGGGGTGAGGGTCACAGAGCCCTGGAACAGGCTGCCCAGGGAGGTCGTGGAGTCCCCTTCTCTGGAGATTTTCAAGACCCACCTGGATGCAGTCCTGAGTGACATGCTCTAGCTCTAGGCAATCCTGCTTCGGCAGGGAAGTTGGACTAGATGATGTCTATGGTCCCTTCCAACTCTAAAAAATTCAGTGAAATTCAGTGAAATCTAATCTGTTGGGGGAGAGAAGGGGGGAAACCCTATATACAGATTTCAGCTCAAGTCACCACCCTCCCTGGTCTTATTACCACTGGTTGAAAGTAAAAATTCAGGGTTTTCATTCCTTCTGTCCTCGCCTCTCTTTCTTGCATCTGCATTTGTTCATTTAAGCTAAGAAGTAACCGGTAGCATTTTATTTATCACTAGTGCTACTGAGAGCCTTGTAGCTCTTCCTTCTAGGTAAGTCACACAATCACCACAGTTTAAAAAAAAAAAAAAAGCGCCTTAAAAAGCCTTACAAGTTTGGAAAGCTTCCTTTTGTGTCATGTTTTGTGCGCTGAAATCTTCTTGAGCCTCTTTACAATGCCAAGCAAAATTTAGTTAGGCAATTGTAATAACAATGTTTGGTGCTTCTTACCCACTTGAGTGGTATACAAATAAAAAGTACTATATTAAAAGAATTGAATGGCTATGGCTTTTAAAAATCCCTTTTAATTAAGCCCCCTTTTACTATCCCAGTTTTATTTCCATCTTCCTTTCCTGCAAGTGGATGGATTTAAAAAATATTGTTACAATATTTGATTCAAGGATTGGAGCATCTCTCTTATGAGGAAAGGCTGAGAGAGCTGGGACTCTTTAGTCTGGAGAAGAGAAGGCTGAGGGGAGACCTTATCAATGCCTATAAGTACCTAAAGGGTGGGTTGAAGGAGGAGGGAGCCAGACTCATTTCAGCAGTTCCCAGTGAGAGGACGAGGGGTAACGGGCATAAACTGGACCATGGGAAGTTCCATTGAAATATAAGGAAGAACTTCTTTGGGGTGAGGGTCACAGAGCCCTGGAACAGGCTGCCCAGGGAGGTCGTGGAGTCCCCTTCTCTGGAGATTTTCAAGACCCACCTGGATGCAGTCCTGAGTGACATGCTCTAGCTCTAGGCAATCCTGCTTCGGCAGGGAAGTTGGACTAGATGATGTCTATGGTCCCTTCCAACTCTAAAAAATTCAGTGAAATTCAGTGAAATCTAATCTGTTGGGGGAGAGAAGGGGGGAAACCAACCCAGCCCAACCTTACAAACCCCACGTACCTATGGCTCGGATGTCAGGCATCCCGCTGTTAGTTATAAAACTCAAATCCTCCTTTCTTCCCCCCCCTCCTCCTCCTCTCGCCGGCGGCGGTAGCACATGTCCTTTCTCTTTTGTTTTCAGGCCGGCTGCGGGAGACCCGCCGGGAATCGCCACCCCTAAAGGAGAAGCGGGGATCGGGACCCCCCCTTCCGTAGCGCTGAGCCGGGAGCCGCCGCCGGCCCCGACCCCTCCGGAAAAGCCTTAGAAGCGACGTGTGTGTTTTTTGTTATTTTTTTTTTTTTTTAACCCAGCTGGAAGTCAACGCCTGGCGAGTAAAACTTTGCCGTTTCTCCCGGCGGTTCCCCACATGCAAGTTGCCAACGTGAGACCGGCGGCTTTTCCTATCGCTGCTCCCTGGAGCGCTAAGGGCGGGGGGGGGCTCGCCTCCCCGACCCCCTTGTTCATCCCTGGAGCTGCTCGGTGGCTTTACCTCGCCATGTGGGGCTAGGAGATAGGTAGCAGCCATTCTCCCCCCCACCTCCAGCGTGGAGCTGGTAAAGATGGAGGCGGCGGGCAAAAGCGACGGCGGGGAGCAGAGTCATCAAGGCAGCGGCGTGGAGGCCCCCGGGGACGCTTCCATGGACTGCTACTTGCGATCTCAGGGCTTGTACAGAAAGAGAGTTGCCAAGGATGGATCTTGTCTGTTCAGGGCTGTGGCCGAGCAGGTAACTGCCGACGTAAAGCTACTTCGCGGGAAAAGCATGGGAAGTGGATCTCATTAGTGGGTGGTAATTGGTGTTAAAATGCAGGCAAGTGTTAGGTTAAGGTTACACAGTCGTGTGCCAGGGGAAAAATAATAAAATTCTAACTTGGGAGGGAGGTGCTGTGTCTACAGACTTCTGTCATCAAGAAATTTTTACCTGTTTTGACCTTCCACTGCCTCCTCAGAGGGAGTTTTTTTCAGTGTAAGATTTCAATATTTGCATACAACTGTACGAGACTATTTAGGAAGCGGAATTTAGTGGAAAGACCTGAAAAGCCTTGTTCTTAGTTTTGTTAAGTAGTTTACTATAAAATTAGAGAAAGCGAGTAAATTATTTTCAGTTCCTCCTGTTAAATTCCCCTCCCCCATATCAGTGTTGCTGGTAAAGGAAAAAAGTGACAGCGTCATCTTGTCTTAAATACAAACAAACAGCAGTGGGAGCTCTGCTGCTTCTGATTGTGGAAGCCCAGATTCCTGTGCTAATTATACACAGTTCACTTTTTTTTTCTAAAAAAAAATTACTTTCCCCACTGAATTCATAGGTTTAGGCAAGTAAACACTATTGATCCAAAGTGAGGCCTTCTTTTTTTTTTTTTTTTTTAATTTCAAGGGAATAAACAGTGAATATACATTGATATTGTGGTGATTTTAATTAATACATGGAGCAGGCTTCTCCTGCGCTCCAGTGTATATAGTACTTTTTTCCAACTAATACCTGAATATTTAGCATCCCATGCTTACTTTATTAAAGGGACGGAAGGTCTTTAATTCAGAGTTAGTAGGTGTTTATACGCAAATTTGGCCTAATCTCTGTACTCTTCATGCAGAAAAACTGAGCTGATCTGAAATTGGAAGTGTTTTAAATTAAGGGTAGCGTGTAAGGATTGCAAGAGAAGCTGCAATTTAAATTGACTGGAACTTCCCTGTGCTGTAGTGAGGATGAGACAAAGTCACGTTAGAGGTAACTCTGAACCTATGATGAAAGTAATATTTTTCCAGTAGAGATTTGAACAGGAGGTAGAATGCAGGTATCTGCACTGGGATCTGAATTGGGATCTGAATTCCTGACTTCCAAATCAGTATTTGGGCAACAGACCTGCACGTCTTGAAGTGAAGATAAAGTAACCATGTGCTCTCTTAGATTTGAGTACATTTCAATTAAATGAGCACATGTTGATGGTTGATTTCCTCGTCCACTCCTGCAGTTACTCACTTCTTCAATTAATTAAGTCCCTTACAGAGGAGTGGTTAAAGAATGACGAAAAATGCGACTCCTTTCGCTTAGTAAATCCTCATAAAATTGAACATCTGAACTTAGTAAATTTGAGAGTTCTGCAGTTACTTAATTTTTGACTAAGTGATTGAGGTTTCTCCTGCATAAAGATCTTGTTATTGAATGAATATGCATTTAAATATTTTGAAAAATAAAACTAGAATATCCAAGCCTGTATTAGGACAGCAGTCGCTAGGTATTTATGACCCATCATCAAAACTCCTAAGAACCAGTGTCACTTTCTCCTCTTTCTCCCTTCGTAGGTGTTACACTCTCAGTCTCGGCATATTGATGTTAGGATGGCTTGTGTAGACTACCTTCGGAAAAATAGGGAGAAATTTGAAGCAGTAAGTATTTTTATTTCCTTTGTGAGCATTTAAAAAAATGTTACTTTATTCCTTCCACTTTTCTAAGGTATATTCTGCTGGTTTTGACAGTATTCATCATAACTATACACTAGTTCATTCTTTTTAAAGTGAGTGTGCTTTTAAATTAATTGGCAACTGGGTGATAGTAACTCATTTTCATAAGCCTGAAGAAAGACCTCCTTGGACTGGAGAGATGTGGGGTGGGAAGAGTGGGGAGGGTTTTTAATGCTCATTAAAAAACAAAACAAACTTTCTTAAACTTTAGTAGTCTGTAGTGGACCTAATAAAATCTGGATTTTAAAAATCTGGTCATAAAATGTTCTTATTGTGCTATTTAATTGCTTTTACAATATATGAGGGTTTTGACTGATGAGATCAGTGAAATTTGTTTCAGGGTTGACAATTTATTATGCATTGCCACTCTAAACATCTGTAACAAAGTTCTCCTTCATCAATCACAGACATAAAATACTTTGCTATTTCTCTATATTTGGTGAATGTCATCAGTGTTCATATTATATTATCCTTTTTTGGTTCCTTTTAAAGGAGCCATAATTGATAATGGCGCTTCTGTTTGTGTTTTTACGTGTTCTAGTGTGTATACCATTTAACTAATTTCCAGGATAGCTGAAACAGGAGCATGTGCAAGTGTTTATTAGTGAAGGATTATTACTTATCGCTCTGTTTCTGTTCCAAATTTACCTGGACCCAAAAAAAAAGGCTGCTTTAGATGCATGTTGGCATATGCAAGAGAAGGAAAGCAGGAATAAGAGTGTGTTTATTTGCTGTAATTTCTGACAAAATGTCCTATGCTCAAAAGCAACTAATCACTGTTAAAGTGGAAGTTGTCAAAAATTAATGCCATAAAATACAGTGAATCTCTCTGGGAGAATGCAGCCCTGACTTGACTCTTTCTGTTTACCAGGACTGTTTGTTTGTTTCCAGTCCATCTGAGGACATACCAACAAGATCTCTCTCAGTTCTTTCCCCACGCTCACTTTTTAATCTCTTTCTTTCTAGAATTACCCCACTCATTCCAGTATCTGCTTCTCTACTTCTGTTTTCTTGTTACATTGTGTAGTTTTTGGAAATGCCATGACCCTTCTTGAGTCTAAATGTGTTAGTCAACCCTAGCTGGTTTGACTATCTTGGTCTCTGTCCTCCAAACTCCCAGTCTCACTGTTCTTTCTTTCCTCAGGCTTGATGCAAATGATACGACCTTTCCTCTATCCATATTTGCTCCCCTTTGGAAAAGTCTCTTTTTTAAAAGTTTCTTGTCAATTTTTAGAATAGGTGTTTCATGTATAAGGTTGAGGTGTTTCATATCTGTTCTCGTTTCCTACTATTTCTATTCCCTCAGGTACCTCACTTCAGCTCTGCTGATCTCCCCCTATGTCTTACTATAATTTGTGCTTTCCTTCTGGAATATGTTGTTAACTTACCTCTCTTAAAAAAACCCAAAAAACAACAAATGCCTCTTTCGCTAATCTCTTAGTTTGACTATTAACGAATCTGCTTCCTTAGTAGTTCCACTCTCTTGAGGTGTACTGGTGGTACTTATTGAAGTTCCTCTTCTGTCTCTTGTAACCATTTCGGCTTGGATTTCTGTCTCTTTCCTTCCATTGATAATACTGTAAGCAAAGTCTCATGTGACTCTGTAACCACCATCTGTGTTTTCATCCTCAACCTTTCTTGAAGTGTTATATCTTTGATTGCTGCTGTCTTATGTTCATTCTCTTTTTTTATCTCTTTAGTTTTCTGAGGCGTTTCTGGTGCCCTTCCTTTCTTCCTCTGTGCATTAGCTTTAGATTATTTAATTTTGACACACAAACCAACTGCTGTCTGTGATCATGTTATTAGTGATCCACCTTTTAACTTCATACCTGATTGTTTCTGTCTAAATGACAAATTTTGGCCAGCTTTTTGATCTTCTCACAAACAATACTGTTCGCTTAGGTTCAAAATGGCTAAAGCAGAACTTTTAATTGGCTTGAATTCTGCTCAGTTTTCCTCAGTCCTTCGTTTCTTAATCACTGTAGATAAAGAGGCCATCCTGCTTGTAGCTTAAGTTCATAGTGGGAATCACTTCTTTGGTTGAACTTCTGTGGATCTTTATTTTGACTAAATCAAGCAGATTGTGTCTAAGTAACATTTTCTAAATACAGCCTCTCTGTTGGCCGGCAGGGCTGAAACACTTCGAAGTTAAGATACCTCAGTTACTGCAGCATCTTTCTCAGGCCTTAACAAATGTGAATTTGGCCTCTTCATGTGTGTTAAGGAGTGCAGCTGAAGGATCACTTTCTTAGCCTGGGACTTGCAGTGTAGCCTGACTGTTTGCATCCTTCCACTGAAAGTAAAAGCAGTTTGAAGTGATGCAGAAAAGAGGAAAAAGTGCTTTATGATTTGCCTATACTGTATCTTGTCGCTATTTCTGTATTTCACATACAGAAATATGACTCCCATTTCTAATTGTCCATTACTGCCTATTACTTTTAACAAGATCCTTAAATAAATGCTCTCTCCAGTGATGCCATACATGCCTGGGATGACTTTTCTTTGTTTTCTTTCAGATTTCCCATTTGGCTGCTGGATTACTTTTTGGCTCTTTTTTTTTTTTTTTTTTTAAATTTTGTTTGGTTTTGGTTTGTGTGATAACTCCAAAAGCTATTTATGTGGGTCTTTTTCTGGAATGCAGAGCTACATGTTTGACCATTTATTCCCTCATCTCTACAGGACTCTATACTTAGATTGTAAGCTCTTTGGGGTCAGGATAGTCTTAAACCTCCAATGGTACATTCCTGTTGGTACAGTCGTCATAGACTGGGGATTCTGTATGCTACACTAATAAAAGTAACTAATTATTACTCTTTTATTTATTTTTTTTAAATACAGTTCATAGAGGGGCCATTTGAAGATTATTTAAAATGTTTGGAAAATCCACAGGTATGTTAAACTTTATTTGTATTACAAAGCAGTACCTCTGTTGAAGTTGATGGGGAATTGGATAATTGTTTCCCCTCTCAAATGTTTTTGACTAAGCTTAAGAGGTCTTTGAGTATGGAAATATATACTTTTATGCACGTACTTTCTCTTGTAAAATGATTTGGGGAATTTTTTTGTCTTCATTTGAACCTGTTGTTACTCAAAAGTATATCCAAACATTTCTAGCCTCTGCAAGTGCCAAGAAACGTAGCACGGCTGGTTTTTTCTTGAAGACAGCCTTGAATAAAGGTCTAAAAGTTGAGGTGATAAAAACAGTTACTTATGTAAGGGATATGATGAACAGTAGCCACAGGCTCTTACAAAAATACTGATTTGAAGCAAAACTACTATTATTTCCCCCTTCCCCCTCACCCTCCCAATTTAATTTTAATATTTTTATTAGTGAGTTACAATTGGTGTGAGCTGGGGGGGAGCGGGAGGGAAGAGGAGACTATCTAGTACAATAATTGAAAATCTGTTAATTTTTTTAAAGTGTTTGTCCATAAATTTTATTAAATTTTCCCTTCCTAGAAATCGAAGCATGATTTTATTTATTTATTCCCCCCTGCCATGCCTACACCATCCCTACTTAGAACGGCTAACCAGATGGTTCTTTATTTTAGCTTCCAAAGTGAATGGTGGAAGGAGGGAAAAAAGTGGGTGTTAGCCTATTCTTCTTCTGCCTTGCTTTGTTTATTCCAGGATTTTTAATTGCAAAGCTTTTGTTAGTCAAATCCTGAGGCTATATGTTATGCTAAAGTGGTAAATCATGCCATTTTCCAGTAGAACTTATTCTGTACTGAACTACACCAATGTGAATGGTTTAAAACACTGCACTGTGTGTGTAGAAAATGTCTTTTTCATACGTGTCTACTAAAGTCTTTTTGAGAAATAAAACATATGGTAGCTTTATTACATGTTCATAGAAATCAATACTAAGTTATTCTATATTTGAAAGTTGTCATGAAAATTTTAAAAATTGTTAAAAGAAAAAAATTGAACTGCTACAAATTTCTGCCCCAAACTAAATTTCAGTCATTTTTAATTGAGTAAAAATTAAAAAAAAAAGAAAAAGAAAAAAGTAACAACAAGGGGAAAAAAAAAAGTAAGAAAAACTGGTGATGACATACTGGACCACAGTACAGCAGTTAGGCTGGTAATGGAGGAAAGAGCTTTTAGTTTTCTATGATTTGAGTCTGGGTTATGGTGTTACTGACATTTTCTGGTTGTAGCTGATCTCCAGGCTCAGTGGTGATAACTTTTTTTTTGACAATGATTTCTTACTTCACTTGATCTACGCAAGAGGAAGTAGAATAATTGAGTGTTTGATTTAACTTCAATTTTCTTTTGTTTTTTTTCAATACAGGAATGGGTTGGACAAGTAGAAATAAGTGCCCTTTCTCTTATGTACAAGTAAGAAAACCTTTAAATATGTTTTTATTGAAATTGGTTCAGGTGTTTTGTTAGTTAATCCGTTGGAATAGCAAAGATGGAATTGTATGTTATACTGTAGTTCTCCAGAAAATTACAAATATGCTTGGAAAATTGCAGCTGTTGAGGTATTAAATAAAAATAGAAAAGTGAGCTTTGAAACTGACATTTAATCTGGGATTTGAATACAGGTTTGCAGTAGTGTCATGCACCTTCCCTGCACAACTAATAGAGTCATTCAGTTTGTATTTTGTTAATTTTCCTACCTTAATTTTTCTGGTTTTCTGAAGTTGTAGGTACTGGCATGAGGCAGCCTGGTGTAGTGCTGTACCTTTATTCTCTTGTCTGTATAAATTTTCCTTTTTCCACTGTGTCAGTACAGACGAAATAATACGAGTTTGTCAAGGGCCATATACTTCAGAAATCTATCAATATTTGTGCATACATAAACACCCCTTATGGTGCTGAACGCTTTCGCTGATGTGCTTTTATTAAATATAATTCCTTTTATTTCTTTTTATTAAATATAATTCCTACTACTTTGTGAAGTAGTAGGAAACAATATGCTGAATATTTATAGCTGCTTTCTAATTACTGTCCAAAGGAGTAAGCAATGTCCAGCATCTTCTCTTTCTGCTGTTTGTAAACCACTTAAAAAATTTGATATTTCAAAATGCTTAGTATTTCAGAAGGCACAGTGAGAAGGTGCGGGGGTTAGATTGAGCCAGGGGGTGTAGAGGGACGCAACTCAATTTAAGTCAACAAAATTGCATGTTTGATTAAGTCAGAACTGAATGGTTGTGGTTTTTGGTTTGTTGTATTTCTAGCCACGAAAAATGTACTTTTATGAAATAGAAGCAGTTTATTTTGAAGTCATGATAATTTGGTATCCAGGATTATAGCTGATAAATGAATACAGAGGCAAATGCTGGTTGACTATATGGAGTATCTCACCGCAGAGTTGAACACACAGCCATTATTACTGCCATACTTGTTTTGGGAAGACTGGCTTCTATTAAAAAGGCAATTTAGGAGCTCTGGGAAAGCAGGAATGGTGATGGAGCCTGGTTGACTATATGGAGTATTTCACCGCTGAGTTGAACACAACACCCATTGTTACTGCCATACTTGTTTTGGGAAGACTGGCTTCTATTAAAAAGGCAATTTAGGAGGCTGGTTGACTATATGGAGTATCTCACCGCAGAGTTGAACACACAGCCATTATTACTGCCATACTTGTTTTGGGAAGACTGGCTTCTATTAAAAAGGCAATTTAGGAGCTCTGGGAAAGCAGGAATGGTGATGGAGGTAGGGGGAAGGAGTTACTTGCCTTTCGGGGTGCTGACAGACTGAAGGGGAGCAGTACTATGAATTTCTTCTTCTGTGCCAAGTGGAGAAGTGAATTTCAGACTTTTCAAGCATAAGCTAGAAACGCAGTATGAATAGGTTTGTTTTCATTTTCACTCCTCAGAACCTGTCACAAGTATAATTTGGATATCTAGTAAATTTTCACTGCCTGCCTGAGGAGGGGGTGCAGCTCTGAGCTATGAAATTCTTTTCCTCTCAGAATTGCTTTTTCTGAGTTGTTGTAGGAGGTTGTTTGGTTTTGGTTGGTTGTAGCTTTTTAAATCTACAAACTGCACCTGTGAATATACTTAATCATTTTGCAAGGCTAATAGAACTTTTGCTTGTGTGAGCAAGGAAGAAGTTGAAGGAACTGATAGGTTGCTGAGCAAAGAATTCAAAGGGCGGGTTATGGATGAAAGAGAGAGAGGGAAAATAATGAAATTAAGAATAAGACAGAGATTGATTATAGCAGAAAAACAAGTAGCAAAGATTGATAGTCTTTCAGTATTTAGAAAATAAAATCAAATTGCATGTAGCACATCATGCCAGTATCAGTTGTGGATTTTCCCAAATTTGTCACTTATACCCAGTTCAACTTTTTATGCTTTTTAATCTAACAAACTAAAAAAAGAATGAATGTAAATTCTAAATTTACTTAACTGTAGTAGCCCAACTCTTCCTTTATGGTATTTTTAGTCCTCTTAAATGTAGTGAGGTGTCCAAACTTAGTTTGCAGCGATAAAAACTTTCTAAACCTGCTTTGAAAAACTATACTAGACTGATGTGCTTGATAACGAGTATCTGCCAACACTGCAATGGCACGCTGCCTGCTGCTTCTGCTCAAGCTTCCCAAAAGGTTTGTTTCCACTCTTACAGTTGAAGAGACAACAGAGAGGTTTCTTCTCCACTTTAAATCCAACAATTTGCGTCTTAACGACTGCAACATGGTGCTAGACTCCACGCTTGATGGGATCTTTATCCAAAGAGAAAGGGAGACTGAACCTTCTGAATGTCATTTTTGCAGTGTATTATCCATTTTAAAATGTAGGAAAAGATTCTTCTCGCTACACATGGAAAAATCTGAGGCATGTGGAGGGCACAATCTTCAGAGATGCTGGAGACTTGGTTACAGTACCTGATCCTCAGGCGATGCCCGCATCTTATTCTAGTATATTCTTTTAGAAAAGCATTTTATACTCTTTTATAAAAGTATTTTTTTTGACCAGTGATAGTCGTACTCATCTTCTTCAGTATTCTTTTCCACTAGGTGTTTTCTGTGCTTATGTATGTTCCTTGAACTTGACTTGAATATTCCAATTTGTAGATGAATTCTTAGCTGCTACTTTTTTTTTTTTTTCCTCAGGAAAGATTTCATAATATACCGGGAACCAAATGCTTCTCCCTCACATGTAACTGAAAATGGCTTTTCTGATAAGGTAAAAAAAAAGTTTATGGCTATTGTGAAAGGCTGAATTTAGACTATTTTATAAGCAGCAGGTAGTTTTATGTGATTTTTATTCAACAAAACGAAATGTTCTGAGAATTCAATCTTAACTATTTATTTTGTACATATTTAAGGCAGCTATTCTGTTAATACATGTAGCACTGTTCTTTTAAATATATGATGTGTATTTGGGGTGTGGTGTATCTTCCTAGTAATCTAAAATTCTGTAAAAATAAGTTTATAAGTACTAACTCACATAGCTACGTCTTCAGTTCTTATTGACTTCTGGTCAAATTATTTTTGGCTTAAAGGACATCCACTAAACAGTTTAAAGTTTGATCATTTTATTGATACTGTGAGATCCTGAGGGATAACACAGAGCATTGATACGTTAAGTTGAATTTAAGAGGTAGTGCCCATATAAAAAATTAAGTGAGTTGCAAAACCTGAATTACCTGTGTGGTTTTTTTTAATAGGTATTGCTGTGCTTCTCAAATGGAAACCACTATGATATTGTTTATCCCATAGACTATTCGGAAAAGGCTGCTCTGTGCCAGTGTAAGTATTATGTTGCTTAGTTAAAAGCACATATTTTTACCAAAAATCTTAAAATTCAGGTTTTGGGAAAAGACTCTATATGAAAATTTGTTACAGTCATTCTTCAGTAGCTTAATTTTCCATTTGAGTTGTCAATGACTGTATGATTTTGCGAGAGCATGAATACTTACTGTGTCCTGATTCTTGACAAAGCAGATTATATACCAAGAGGAGAAGACTACTCTGCCTATTTGAGTCAAATGTAAACAGAAAATGTTGGTGTACTAATCTGTTGCCTTGTCTTTGGCCAGCATTCTGGTTTTAATGTTGTATTTCAGACTATGTTAGCAAACTAATTGCTTATGTTAAAATTATCCTTGCATGTGTGACTCGTCACAGAAATTATGGAGGTTTTATGTTCAAAAAAATAAGTGTCTTCGAGGATTAATGTTTTTTTTCTAGATTGCAGAAATGCCCAAATGTCCTAATCAGGTTTGATGGGTTACTGTGACAATCCCTACAAGGGTTCTAATTCTTCTTGAAAACCCTACCTATGTGCAGAGTTACAAGGCCAAATTTGCCTCTCAAGAGACCTAATTTCTGGTAGTTCCATGCATACCCATTAAGCCAAAGTAGTTACAGCTGGTTCTGCTTCTAATACCTTCACTATCTCATTTAACACATCAAAATGCTTGCTTTGATTGAAGTAATTTGAAATGCATCTGTAATGGTGGTATAAGATTCTGTTGGCCTTGTAATTGATTTTTACTCTTCCACTTTCTCCTCTTCTTCCCCAGCTCTGCTGTACGAGTTGCTGTATGAGAAAGTATTTGATACAGATGTAAAGAAAATCATAGCAGAACTTAGTGCTGTTGGTGCCACAGAGGAAAGTAACGGTAGCAGTGAATTATCTGCTTCAGATTCAGAAGATGACAGCTACAGGTAAATGCGATTTAAAAGTTAACGTAAGATGCCTGTGAACGATACATGTTAAATGAGTTTTCTGAATTTCTGGTGGGTAGTAGAATCTTAACAGTTAGAGTTGAAAACCTTTACAAATTAATAAGAAACACAAAGAGGGTAAGGTTAGATCTATGAAAGAATGGAATGTGTAACGTACCTAAGGACAGGGTTCTGGTTCCTCTGTTTTTCCTGCAGTTTAGCTTTGAGTCTCCTTCTGTAATGACACTGCATCACGTCCCTCTTCCTGTTTAAAATAGCAGAATCCCCTGGGATAACTGTCAGCGTGCCAGTCTGGCATGGTGAACTCCACCAGAGTGGCTTGACTCTTGCAACTGAGTAGAGTTACAGGATCTAATCCACGTTGTGTTGCTTCCGCATCTGGGGGCTGAGATGCCTGCTTGAGATGTAGCTGATGGAGAAATACAGCCGTAGCTTGCTCCATTTTGCTCCTTGATCTTTATGAAGTGATTATATTTGTGGATTTGTATTCCTTTTGCTGGACCTGGGTGCTCTAGCTAGTGTTGAGATTTTTGACCTACTGATTGCTTTTGCACAATAAGTCTTTAACAGTGCCATTTTTGCATTTACATACTGGCACTTTTTCGTCTGTTTAATACAGTTCATAAAAACTCTGGCTTGCATGAAATTTCATTGAGGCCATGGAGATCATGCTATATTAATGCATCGTGTCCTCTCTTCAAGCTGATCATCCTTAAAGTCTTCTCTGAGGGCTCTGCTGTAGTCTGTGTGACATGCAGCAGAAGAAATACTTTGTGATGTTGGGAGCTGATTTTTTTTTTTTTTCCTCAAGCTGAAAACAACAGAAAGGAAGATGGTGGAAATCATAGAAAGAAAACCAAGTTCTGGGAAAGGGATTAGCTTCTTTTCTTGTTTGGAAAAAAACCAAACCCACCCAACCTAGGGAACATTTCCAATTAAAATACAAAGTATTTCTGCCTCGGGGAACAATTATTGTAGTTAAATGTCAGTGAGTGAAAACCTTTTTAGTTCCTTTCTGTTCTTGGAGCTTTCCTGGACTTCAGATGCAGTAGCATTACCTTGCATCTTTGGGATTCATAAGAAAATATGCAGCTAACCTCCATAGCACCTTTGTAAGTGAAGGTCACCTACTCACTTGAGACTCTCAAACTCAATGGTTTTGATTTAAACCATATGTCTTATGACACAAGAGCTAGTGTGTGTGGCTCTTGACCTAGTTAACCCAACTTACAAACGCTTTGCTGGATTTATGAAGTCTTAAAGTTTTTGCTTCTCTTCAGGTTGACTTCAGCTTGTTTCATTACCTAGTTTTCCAGAAGATCTTTTTCATATTAGAAATGTGAACTTTTCAGTTATGCTGTTATTAAATGTGATTTGTTGATGTTGGTTTTAGGAGAAGTTAATGCTGACAGTTGCCTACAACTGCTGTAGGGAAAAATACTTGTTTTTTTTTCTCTGTGGAAAGTCATTTTCCAATGATGTCAGGTGTAGAGAATAAGAGTAAATTAGAGTGCTTGATGCCAGTTAACCAGTGGAATGATTTTTGGTTTTAAGTTTGTTTGTTTTAATGTCTGCTTTTGCTGTGTTTTCCTTCTGTGTCCTTTCCTTCTTTCTGCAAAAATTTTAGAGGAAATTTTTGTTTCCTTTGCCTGCCCCATTTCCCCCACTTTTTCTTTTCTTAAGTGGTGGCTAAGTCTGTACACATAAGTTATCCTTTCTGAAACTTGACCAAAAATTTTATTTTAGCTTTATATGATATAGAAATATGGTTCCTGGTTTAGACTTAGCTTTTTTATTTGAAGAGGTGAAGTTGTTCTGTGATATGCTTATTGTGGAAAAATATGTAGAGTGGTAGTTTTGATATATTTATCTGCTTCCAAAATGTTTCTTGCCTGATGTCTGGGCCTTATTAATACTGTCTTATCACAGCTCACTTCTGTCCTTTTGCAGAAGTAAGGCTACAACAGTTAGTGATATGAATGGATTGAAGTCTCTTTCTGGCAACAAGGTATTTTATATGTTAAGATTTATTTTTCTTCCTAATAACTTGTAGTCTGCTGCATTTTTCAGTGTTTAATGTCATGAGAGAATCTTGAGTTTCTAGTTTTTCTAACACATAGTATCTTAAAAGCTACTTATTTCTTTGAAAAGTAATGTTTGCTTTTGATGCACCAAAAGGTGGACAGTGTCCTTTCTAATGCTGTTTAGTTCTTAATTTTGTTCTGGTGTGATTAAAAGAACACCATGGAATTATTTCTTCAGAGCTCTTTGTTTTATGTATTTTCAGCTGCTTTATATTTCAGTTTAAAGCTTGAGCATTGTGATTGAAAACGGGAAACTTTATGTAATTGACCTTTTGGCACTTTGTTCTGTTTCATACAGCACCTTAAGAGCAATGGGAATCCCACCTTGCTGGTCTTACCTAAAAAAGTTCTTAAATCACTCAATCCATTGGTTTACAGAAATGTTGAATACGATGTCTGGCTCCAATCCAAATGGGGTAAGTAACCAAATACTTAAAAGTTCCAGCTTTTGCAAGCTGATATATAAAGTGAAGCCTTCTTGAAGAACAGTGATGCCAATGTCAGTTTGGGTTTAGGGAGTGGTGTTCTTCACACGGGTCAGTGTGCAGATTTAGGGCCTGACCTTCTGGTTTGCATTTTTACTGCACCAAGAAAGTAACTCTTCTGGTGTATTTAAACTAACAGTGTATTACTGCTCATGTGTTTACAGATCAGCAAAAACAAGATTTTTCTATTGCTGCTGGCATGCAATACTCAGTTGGAGATAAATGTAAAGTAAGTAGCGTTGACTTATAGAGACATTTATGTTTTGTCTTGCTCAAGATACCAATTTTCCCTCTTTGTTAACTACTTCTATATAAAATTGCTACTTTCTGAATATTCTTTGCTTGTGTCTTCAACTGTGCGTATGCTCATTATTTAACTCTTGGCAGTGTTCATGACGTACAGCGTATGTGGAGAAAAGGCATGTAATAGAACATCTGACCAGTGCAAAAAGTGGCAAAGTTAGCTTCAAAAATATATTTTAATGACAGTGGACCTTAACGTTAAGTATGCAAATAAGTTTGTGCAGGCTTGTCTGATGGCAAGTCTTTTGCTCGGTGTTGTAGAGCGCTAATCTCTGCGTGAGAAGCAGGTGTATTTCGGGCAGTTTACTCGGTTCAGGGTAAGCTCTGTTCTTCTCTCAGTGGGCTCCATAAGCCAGTTAGTTATTCCTGTGATGTGCAAAAGTGTAGGGTAAGGCTGTTTTTTATAAAACTAACAATTATCTCCACTGCATCTTTTGCCGATGGCTGCGTTTGCTTCATCGTACTGCTGCAGGATGAAAGTGTTGGTGTGCATGCAGTTGTACAATGAAGAGTGACATTTCAGTGTTTGCTGTCATATAAAAAACCAACATCACAGTTTCATGTATTTATGTTCAGCTTTGGAGATAATGATTACATAAATTGGCTTTGTTCTAATCTCATAACTTTCAAGTAATGGAATACAGCTCAGTGTAGTTACTGCAGATCCTGAAGATCTGAAGTTTTGGGTGGTTCTTCCTCTTGAAGTATTTAAAGTGTTGCACAATTCCTCTTTAAATTCTATTAAAATTCATAGTGTAAATTGTTGCTTAGTAAGAAGTAAGATTTGCCATCAAATTCTGTCTTACTCAGATTTTAGATTAATCTCCTTAGGTGTGTTAAGTAAACTGATGGTACTTGGCTAAATATAGTTCTTTCTAGGATATTTGACCATCTATTTAAATTATTAATACTGTCCTGCAGCATGGAGGCTCTTTCAGTTTGTACTTTTTTTTGTGTAATGGATTTAAGTATAGTAAATAAATTGCAGGGAAAACACATCTATAAACTTTAAAAAAAAATAAACAAAAAAACCAAACCAAAACAAAGAAGACTCCCAGAAATCCTCAGAACTCCCCACAAAACAAACAAAAAAACCCTAATGTGGACTCCCAGAAATCCTCAAAACTCTACACAAAACAAACAAAAAAACCCTAATGTGGAGTTGATTACTTATTGCTTAATAGTACAGGCTTAAATATATATAAGATATATATAAGACTCTTGTGTAGTATGTACTAAAGGGCACAGATATTATTAGTAAAAAACCCTCTGGCAATTAACTCTCTGTCAAATGTTATATGTATGTGGCAAGGTGGTAAATAAATGGGAAGGGAAGGTGAAGTAAATAGTGAAAAGTGGAGTTGACCAAATTAATACAACTGGAAAGCCAAATGTAGTAGAACTTTGAGATTTATTTTATATTTAACAGAAAAATTTTAAGAAGGTGGAATATCAGTCAGACAAGTAACACTGATCATGTCTGAGTAACTTTTTGTTTGTTTGTTTTTAAAAAAAATCTTCTGAAGGATAACTTCAGAAATAATTGGTGTTCTTTATGGTCGTAATTAAATTTCACTGAAGTTAGCAATGGCTTTTTCTTTTCTTTATGTGGATTTTAACAAGGAAGAGCTTTGGATTTTATTCTAAGAGGAAGTGTTTTCAGTAAATCTGGACAGTGTCTTGATACACTGATTCCTTTAACTTTCTCATGTAGTTTTGAAAGCCATGTTTCATTAAGTAGTGTTACCAGCAAGCTTTCTGTTGTTTTTTTTTTTTAAATAGTATTTTAATTTCTTTGAAGAATCGATATGGATTGAATATTGTTGCCCAGAGGAAAAGTTCTGTTCTTAACATTGCTGATATTTTAAAGAGTTACGCCTCTTGTTGTCTTCTTTGAAGCTAATGCAGCTTTTTTGTTTTCTTCCTCCTTTTTCCTTATAGGTGCGCTTAGACCATAATGGGAAATTTTATAACGCCCATATTCAAGAAGTCTGTTCAGAAAATGGGCCAGTTGTTGTATTTGTAGAAGAGCTTGGAGCAAAGTAAGTACTTAATCTCTTTTGGAAAAGGGTGCCAAACTGAACCTTGGTAACTGCAGCATTACTTTAGTTCAGAGTCAATTTCAGCCCCTGAAGCGTATCTTATTTCTTTACTTGAACCAGTACCACTATAAAATTGTTAGGAAAACAACAGATTAAGCTTAAAAAAAGGAAAGAGGGGTTCTGCATTAATTGTCACTTCAGACTTTTTTCTTTAGTGCAAAATAGTCTGGATATTGCTTGCAGAGTAAAACAGTAGCTACATTAGTATTAGAACTTTTTTTTTTTTGCACAAGATTCAATCCTAAACAGATTGACAGCATCCTAATTAAGTGTTGCTTGTTGTGTGCAGTGATTAAATGCTCAATTTGTGTCAAGCTTTTCATGTTAAAAGCCCAACAAAGCACATGGCTTCTGTTTATTGAGTACCTGGGCCTGATTTCATACTGAGAGTGCCAAGTTGCTGGTTAGATCAGTGTCATCTTTCCCCTACCTTGGGATAAGTGTTTAAAGTCATTGTTGTGGGTTGTGGGTTTTTTTTCCTGTGTTGGGTGGTTTGCTATTTTTATTGTTGGTTTTTTTCTGGGGGATGATGGGGGTGGTTTTAGTTTTTTGGGGGGGAGGGTTAGTTGATTTTGGTGGGGTGTTTGGGGTTTTTTTTGAGGGGATGCAGGTTGAGAATCTTTTTGAGCTCTACTAATTCTTCTGGAGCAAAAACCCCCACATTTTAGTATAGTTCAGTAAGAGGTAATTTACCTTCACTTTCAGTCATGGTAAGTGAGGAAAGGAGAAGGATGCCCATTGATCTCATGTAGTCTCCTGTTTTAAAAAAAAAAAAAAAAAACAAACAAAAAGCACCAAACCAACCTCCCCCAACAAAGCAACTACCACTATCAGGGGGAAGGTAAAAAAAAAAAAAAAAAGTGATATTTGAAGATTGTTCCACAAATTGTTCCCTTTTTAAGTTAAGACTTAACCTGATTTGAACTGTCTTACAGATTTTAATATCTTCCTTTCAAATAATGACAATAGGTTCTTGGACATCCTTACAGGATCCTCAGTGAGATTTGAAGATTGTTCCACAATTTGTTCCCTTTTTAAATTGAGACTTAACCTGACTTGAACTGTCTTAGAGATTTTAATGTCTTCCTTTCAAATAATGACAACAGGTTCTTGGACATCCTTACAGGATCCTCAGTTAAAAATGCAGTAATTGCTCTGGGATATAAACCACAAATATAATGTTTTTCAATCTTGATATCTGTTACAGTGTTTATGATAAGTGTATCTGTTGAGTACATTGCTTTTTCTGATCATTCTCCTTTTCTGTCTGCCCTGAAGACATTATAATACTCACTTCATAAATAGCTGATTGTTCTTTACTGGCTAAGTTTGTATTGACTTTATCAGAGTTTTATTTAAAAAAAAAAGTTAGGTTTGTTCTTCTACACATTGTTTGAGTTCACTATAAAGGGCAAAGGACTTTGATGGACCTTTCAATTTTTGAGAACAGTCTTAGTAAACGTGTGATATTAATTTATCCAAGCCCCAGTCTGGTCTCAAAGATATTTTTCCCTTCCTAATTCCTTGTTTTTCAGGCATGCTGTCAAAAAAAAAAAAAAAAAGTGATATTTGAAGATTGTTCCACAAATTGTTCCCTTTTTAAGTTAAGACTTAACCTGATTTGAACTGTCTTACAGATTTTAATATCTTCCTTTCAAATAATGACAATAGGTTCTTGGACATCCTTACAGGATCCTCAGTTAAAAATGCAGTAATTGCTCTGGGATATAAACACAAATATAATGTTTTTCAATCTTGATATCTGTTACAGTGTTTATGATAAGTGTATCTGTTGAGTACATTGCTTTTTCTGATCATTCTCCTTTTCTGTCTGCCCTGAAGACATTATAATACTCACTTCATAAATAGCTGATTGTTCTTTACTGGCTAAGTTTGTATTGACTTTATCAGAGTTTTATTTAAAAAAAAAAGTTAGGTTTGTTCTTCTACACATTGTTTGAGTTCACTATAAAGGGCAAAGGACTTTGATGGACCTTTCAATTTTTGAGAACAGTCTTAGTAAACGTGTGATATTAATTTATCCAAGCCCCAGTCTGGTCTCAAAGATATTTTTCCCTTCCTAATTCCTTGTTTTTCAGGCATGCTGTCTCACTGAAGAGCCTTAAACCTCTTCCACAGACCTCTCCTATGGAGGGCTGGAACACTGTGCCAGGGAAGAAGACAAAAAAGTTTTTCCCAACATGGGGGCAGAATGCTCAGCCCGGTAGGATTGTACCTGTCTTTCTGTGGCAGAATCTTTATTGTCAGGTGTTTTGTCCCAAAGAACTCAAAAAAAATATTAAAAAATATCTCTGTTTTCACATCTTTATCCCAGATGCAGATTGCAGAGGGCCAAAGAATCAGAGCAAGTCAATAAAACCCCAGTCAGCACTACCTCCTCGGCTTCAGCATACTGTGGGAACCAGACAGCATCAGTTCTTATGTTCTGGACCCCAACCTCATCAGACCTCAACTGAGCAAAAAGCTCCGGGCAGGAATTCTTCCCAAACTGTGAGGTAAAACTAAAAATAACATCTTCGTTATCTTGAGCTCCAGCTGAGCTTCTTGGAGCCCAGGTGCTTGCTTCAGATTATTTCAAGATGCTCTTTTGAAATATGTTGCCATTGACTATTTAAGAAGTATTCTAAGTCTTTAAGAATACACACAAGCACAGGGAAAACAATTCTTTTTTCTTTTTTTTTTTAATGAAAACCCTTTTTCAAAATTGCTGCCATCATGAGCTTCCTTTTTTTTTTTTTTTTTTCTTGCATGGCAGCACCTCCCCTGGAAGCACTGAACACAGAACTGCAGTTTCTTCTTGGAAATTGGATGTTGTTGGTTTTTTTTTTTTTCCTGTTTGTGGCTGAAGTAATGTTTCCTGCAGTGCTTCTTGGGCATGGCTGAGATCTTCCCTCAGCTTCTGCAGAACCTCTCATAGAGGATTGCTTCATATTATGGATGATCACTTGAAGGAATTATGAGAACGACATTTTGCCTGCATTTGTTGGAAGTGATTTTCTGATTGATTGTGCTGCTGCAACAGAATTCCTGCTTTCACCATCACCACTCTTCTTCTGTCCTATCTAGGAGACTATTCTGTATTGGATACAAACCCAGATATCTAGAATCATAGAATAGTTTGGGTTGGGACCTTAAAGATCATTTGGTTCCAACCCCCCTGCCCTGGGCAGGGACACCTCCCACCAGACCAGGTTGCTCCAAGCCCCATCCAGCCTGGCCTTGAACCCCTCCAGGGATGGGGCAGCCACAGCTTCTCTGGGCAACCTGTTCCAGTGCCTCACCACCCTCACAGTAGAGAATTTCTCTCTGGTGTCCAATCTGAATCTCCCCTCTTTCAGTTTAAAACTGTTACCCCTTGTCCTATCTCCCCACTCCCTGACAAAGAGTCCCTCCCCAGCTCTCCTGTAGCTCCTTTCAGATATTGGAAGGCTGCTCTAAGGTCTCCCCAGAGCCTTCTCTTCTCCAGGCTGAACACCCCCAGCTCCCTCAGCCTGTCTTCATAGCAGAGGTGCTCCAGCCCTCTGATCGTCTTTGTAGCCCTCTGCTGAACTTGTTCCAACAAGTCTGTGTCCTTCTTATGTTGGTGGCCCCAGAGCTGGACACAGTACTCCAGGTGGGGTCTCACCAGAGCAAAGTAGAGGGGCAGAAGCACCTTCCTTGACCTTCTGGCCACATTTCTTCTGATGCAGCCCAGGGTGCTGTTGGCTTTCTGGGCTGTGGGCATACGTTGCTGGCGAGCCTCAGAGCTGGACACAGTACTCCAGGTGGGGTCTCACCAGAGCAAAATAGAGGGGCAAAATCACCTTCCTTGACCTTCTGGCCACATTTCTTCTGATGCAGCCCAGGGTGCTGTTGGCTTTCTGGGCTGTGGGCATACGTTGCTGGCTCCTGTTGAGCTTCTCATCAGCCAATGCTCCCAAGTCCTCCTCAGGGCTGCTCTCTTCATGGTCTATTCTGTCACTCTTCTGGATTCCACTCCTTGTGGAATAAATAGAGCTGGGTTGGCTCGAGTCTGCCACGTGCAACATTTTAAGGGCATTTTTCTTCCCCCTTTAACCTAAATACATGAGTGTTCTAAAAAGTTAATTCATAAAGCTGATACAGTGATGTTGATTTTGTGTAGCATTGTCTCAGATGTTGAAAACCATCATGTGTTTTCCTTTTTGTTGTTGTATTGACAGAAATCTTACTTCTCCAACTTTCTGTTGTGTGTCCATAGACAGCAGATGGGGGGTGCTCAGTTCTCAGTTGGCACAGAAATGGATAAGATCACTTGATGCAGGGATTTGTTTTTTAACTATGATCTAATAATTACCATCTGATATAAAGTCTTTCAAAATTGTATTGAGCTGAATAAATCATGGACAAAAACCATTCTTTTCTTAATTTTTATGCATGTGGGTAACTTGCAGTAAGCAGAAAGGGATCTGGGATATATGGAAACATATAAGCAGTGGTACAGAATTACTTCTTTTCTTCCTTTTTAAACCATGAGTTTGTATTGTGTTTGATACTGGTGATAATTGAATTTCCTTGTCAAAGTGGTCTCGTTTCATTTTTTTAAATTTTTTTTTCCTTTCCAGGAAACCAGACTGGGAGAGAACTGAGGATCTGAACCACGGCAGCAGAGATTGTAACTACTTTGGCCTGTCCCCAGAGGAACGCAGGGAGAAACAGGCCATAGAAGAATCTCGTTCGCTTTATGAGATCCAACAGAGGGATGAACAAGCTTTTCCTGCTCTTTCCAATGTAGGCTTTTTTTCATTGTAATTAATAGTACATTTTCCATACTTGTCCATGAATCTTTAATTAGCAATCGTCACTTTGCTGTCAGACCATTGCAATACAATTGAAAAGTTAAGGGTATTTTCTTCACGCTCCCTTTCTACATAGAAATATGTGAATCTACAATGCTTTATGTATTCAATAAAAGACACATACATAGTAGTTTCCCCCAGGACTAATTAATGTCCATAATGACAGTTCTTTAGGCATGTCAATATGGTAGATAC
Source organism: Calidris pugnax (assembly GCF_001431845.1). Classification (NCBI taxonomy): domain Eukaryota; kingdom Metazoa; phylum Chordata; class Aves; order Charadriiformes; family Scolopacidae; genus Calidris; species Calidris pugnax. The sequence continues at coordinate 4,968,876 of NW_015090920.1, forward strand.
AGGAGGTTATGAAGCTGTGGGCTTCCTTCTTCATGGTTCTCCAGTGGATTGGAGTCTCAGTAGATCCAGGGAGCGAGCAGATCCTGAGGGTAAAGAGCCACAGTCTAGCAGCAAACAGCTTTTTGGATTTAAATCCTAGGGCAAACAGAAACAAGACCCAGGCTGGGAGGAACGAGGAGGTGAAAGATGGACTTTAAGTCTCTTTGTGGAAGTGCCTTCCTGCGCTGTACCTTTCAGTTCTTGAGCAGTAATTACTTATATTGATGTAATTGAGAAGAAATGTACAGCACTTCTGCACTCCAAAGAGCAGACCAAGGCCAAAGTCTCATGGACAGAGGTTGCTTCCTCTCTGTGAGCTGTGTTTGCTCACCTGCAGAAGGAAGCTGTCATTTTTAAAGTGGATATTGTCGGAGTGAAGCGGTTTTTGTTTGTCATGTAAACTAATGACATGAATGCTTTTCAAGGACACTTTGCATAATTTAGCAATGGATGAATCTGAGTGATACTGATCAAGGTTGCTCTCTATTTTTTTTTTCTCTCCCCACCTCTCTGCTTATCCCAGAGATAAGTATTATGTGTCATGAAGGCATAATAGTATTGTATCAGCTGATGGCAAAGCGTCACTGGACTTCTTATATAAATTCATATTTCTGCTTTTGTAAACTTCTTTAGACCCAGTCAGTCTGTCAGGCTGCTACGCAGACCGGGGATAATTTAAACCAGAAAAAGTTCTCAAACAATGAGAGAAGAAACAGCAAGTGGACAGCAGAGGTGGAAGAGCAGAAGGATAAAGGTAAAAATAAATTTTTTTAGATCAAGGCGCTTTTTTTGTTGTTGTTGGCTTGTTTTTATTACCAGCCTCAGAATTTATTCAAGGTGGGACATCTGTTTAGGCAATGAGGGGAAAATTATCATTAGTAATAGTGTCAAACTGAGCTGGGCTCAAGGTAGCAAAGGTGTGGTTGGGGAAGAAAGTACATTTTCCTGCTTTGTGAATGTTGCTGAGAGATCAGGCTCCTTGCTGGGGTTTTGGAAGTAAATGGGAAGAGGAATGAGAGAAACAAAAAGACTGTCAGAGCTACCCTAAATTAGATCTTGTTGAAATTCTAGTGAGTGTGGGAGACGGTGCCAGTGGGAGGAGTGTTAAGAGTGCTTACTGGAGTCAGTGAAGTAAAAGTATTCCATGCAGCATGGTTCAGAATTAGTGGTACAGGAAAATAAATACAGTGGTACAGAGAGAGGGGTGAAGCTGGTGTACAGAGGAGTTGAAAAAACCCAAACACCTCTGTTTACAGCAGAAAGAGCTGTACATGGTCAACATTTGTTTGGGTTTTCTCCCTTTCCCCCCAGTCTGTTATAACAATCTTTAGCTTCTTTTCATTGACACTAAGCTTTTCTTCTCCTGTGAGAAAATGGAACGTGCCAGTAACAGATGAAAGCTGTAGCTGTCAGGTGGTAGTTAGTAAATCTTTGCTAAATGCAACTGATAATATTTTTTTAAAATTATTTTATTTTTTGTCCTATCAGCTTTGCAATAACTAAAGGCCAAATTTGGTCTTGGCTTCTTCCACTTTTTTTTTTTTTTCCCCCAACTAAATAAAATTCAAACTCTGTAGCCTCCTCTTAGAAGCTGTTCCTTCCCTCCATTTTTTTTTTATTGTTGTTGTTGTTCCCTTGTCTCTGGTAATAGCAGAGGCACAATATCTTGTACCATATTATTTATGGTACTTGTGCTCCTTAGTCCCTCTTACAACATGTTAAGTCTCACGGGGACTGATGTTTCCATTTTTTTTTTATTGTTGTTGTTGTTCCCTTGTCTCTGGTAATAGCAGAGGCACAATATCTTGTACCATATTATTTATGGTACTTGTGCTCCTTAGTCCCTCTTACAACATGTTAAGTCTCACGGGGACTGATGTTACCTATTTTTCATTCTCCAAAAATCTGAAAACTTGTTTCATCAGCAATGTCAGAAACAATGCCCAGGAAGAGAAAGCTCTTTATTACAATGTCATGATAGATTTTGCTGAAGTGCATGTACAGCTTTCTCTGGGTTGTTTTTTTTGTGACTCTCTGGATTGCATTGCCTCTGGATTGCATTGACTCTCCTGAAACTAGGTTTAAAATAGTATGGGCATAAATTGTACTTCTTTCTGAATATTTAGAGATTCCTATTGATGCTTATAATCAATATTATTTGAATTTACATTGTTGAGTGTGATGGTGCATGTAACTAAGCTTAAAAAAAGTACATATCTATTTAGCTGCTACTATTAAACTTTTATGTGCGTGAACTTAATTGACAAGCAGTAGTAGCCAGATTTGAACATAAGCTAGAATGTGAAGAACTTGTACAAATCTTAATATATGAAAGTTATGCCATGACTGTTTTTCAGCACCGTCTCCCCCACAAAGTGTTTTCTAGTGCTTGAGAAATTCAACTTTCTGCATCAGTATGAAAACTTTCTAGATTTGTTGAACCACTGAAGCCTTCTACACTCATCTGTCTTAATCTGTTATAAGTAGACAAGACTAAGCTTCTCTTAACACTTGAATATGGAAATGCAGATCAAAACATTCTCACTTTAAGCAAAGTACAAACTTAATTTTTTTTTTCACTGGGAGGGATTTAGGGTGAATGATACGTGTTTAAAGAGACGGCTACATTTCTGTCCTGCTTCCCTCACACATCACCAAAATGGTGACCAAACACCAGTAAAGAACTCCTGTAGAGCTTTGAAAACCCGGGTTGAAGAAGGTTGTGTTACTGCCCTAACTACTGTTTGTTTTAGGATGCTTTGATCTTTGATAAAAATTGAAGTTTTAAGTTTTCTGAACTTATATTTGCTGAGGTAGGCTTTGTTTTGAAGATTTAACTTTGGAAAGACAAACTTTAACTGGCTTAAGTTATGATAGCCATAAGTGGTGTAATGGTTCATTTACTAGGTTATGTCTTGGTGTTACAGAGTCAAATTCCAGGCAGATCCACTTAAGTCAGAAGCTTGATCCAAATTCATCTGAGGTAATCTTAAAGAAAAGACCAAATTTTTTTTTTTAAATGTTATTGCTTCTCTGATACATGATTAGCAGAGCACTAGCTGCCTTTAGAGCTGTGGCTGCTGCTGCTTTACAGCTTGTAGTGAAACACTTCTAAGGCTGGAGGCTTGTGTTGCTGTCAGCTTTCCTGTAACTCGTACTTAACAGTCTTTCTCTGCAATCTGAGTTCTCAAATCTGGGCTGTAGAGAACACTTATTAATCTGGATTTGTAATTGCTTAGTACAGTCTGTACTTGCAGTATGTTGGGACTACAGAAGATTTGATATTTACTAATAGCTGCTGTGCTAGCAGACCACCATCTCTGAAGTTCAGCGAAGATTTGTGGCCTCTTGTTGGCTTTTAACCTTTGCTGTCCTTTGAATGAGCAAAATGTTACACTAGTATAACAGTGATTGGGTGCTTAGCCCACTTTGTATGTAGTGTGGTTTAGTATCTTTGAATGCCTCTTTGAAAAGTAAATCTCACCGTTGGACTAGCCATGTCTGTTGTTTCTAACTTTGCTTTAGAAGAATAGTCAAGATGAGAGTTATCCAAAAGCTTCATCTCCTTTGGAACAAGTAAAAACAGATTCTCCAGTTCTTGCTGAGCAAGTAAGAAATGTTTGTTTGATTTCAAAGTTTTCCGGTCAGGAGACTTCAGACAAAGGGGAGCTTCATCACAGCCACGTATGTATTAGAATACTGGCTTTTAATTAC
>NW_015090920.1:4989573-4994573 GCF_001431845.1 Calidris pugnax
CACTTTGCATAATTTAGCAATGGATGAATCTGAGTGATACTGATCAAGGTTGCTCTCTATTTTTTTTTTCTCTCCCCACCTCTCTGCTTATCCCAGAGATAAGTATTATGTGTCATGAAGGCATAATAGTATTGTATCAGCTGATGGCAAAGCGTCACTGGACTTCTTATATAAATTCATATTTCTGCTTTTGTAAACTTCTTTAGACCCAGTCAGTCTGTCAGGCTGCTACGCAGACCGGGGATAATTTAAACCAGAAAAAGTTCTCAAACAATTAGAGAAGAAACAGCAAGTGGACAGCAGAGGTGGAAGAGCAGAAGGATAAAGGTAAAAATAAATTTTTTTAGATCAAGGCGCTTTTTTTGTTGTTGTTGGCTTGTTTTTATTACCAGCCTCAGAATTTATTCAAGGTGGGACATCTGTTTAGGCAATGAGGGGAAAATTATCATTAGTAATAGTGTCAAACTGAGCTGGGCTCAAGGTAGCAAAGGTGTGGTTGGGGAAGAAAGTACATTTTCCTGCTTTGTGAATGTTGCTGAGAGATCAGGCTCCTTGCTGGGGTTTTGGAAGTAAATGGGAAGAGGAATGAGAGAAACAAAAAGACTGTCAGAGCTACCCTAAATTAGATCTTGTTGAAATTCTAGTGAGTGTGGGAGACGGTGCCAGTGGGAGGAGTGTTAAGAGTGCTTACTGGAGTCAGTGAAGTAAAAGTATTCCATGCAGCATGGTTCAGAATTAGTGGTACAGGAAAATAAATACAGTGGTACAGAGAGAGGGGTGAAGCTGGTGTACAGAGGAGTTGAAAAAACCCAAACACCTCTGTTTACAGCAGAAAGAGCTGTACATGGTCAACATTTGTTTGGGTTTTCTCCCTTTCCCCCCAGTCTGTTATAACAATCTTTAGCTTCTTTTCATTGACACTAAGCTTTTCTTCTCCTGTGAGAAAATGGAACGTGCCAGTAACAGATGAAAGCTGTAGCTGTCAGGTGGTAGTTAGTAAATCTTTGCTAAATGCAACTGATAATATTTTTTTAAAATTATTTTATTTTTTGTCCTATCAGCTTTGCAATAACTAAAGGCCAAATTTGGTCTTGGCTTCTTCCTTTTTTTTTTTTTTTTTTCCTGACTAAATAAAATTCAAACTCTGTAGCCTCCTCTTAGAAGCTGTTCCTTCCCTCTGTTTTTTTTTATTGTTGTTGTTCCCTTGTCTCTGGTAATAGCAGAGGCACAATATCTTGTACCATATTATTTATGGTACTTGTGCTCCTTAGTCCCTCTTACAACATGTTAAGTCTCACGGGGACTGATGTTACCTATTTTTCATTCTCCAAAAATCTGAAAACTTGTTTCATCAGCAATGTCAGAAACAATGCCCAGGAAGAGAAAGCTCTTTATTACAATGTCATGATAGATTTTGCTGAAGTGCATGTACAGCTTTCTCTGGGTTGTTTTTTTTGTGACTCTCTGGATTGCATTGCCTCTCCTGAAACTAGGTTTAGGGCATAGATTGTACTTCTTTCTGAATATTTAGAGATTCCTATTGATGCTTATAATCAATATTATTTGAATTTACATTGTTGAGTGTGATGGTGCATGTAACTAAGCTTAAAAAAAGTACATATCTATTTAGCTGCTACTATTAAACTTTTATGTGCGTGAACTTAATTGACAAGCAGTAGTAGCCAGATTTGAACATAAGCTAGAATGTGAAGAACTTGTACAAATCTTAATATATGAAAGTTATGCCATGACTGTTTTTCAGCACCGTCTCCCCCACAAAGTGTTTTCTAGTGCTTGAGAAATTCAACTTTCTGCATCAGTATGAAAACTTTCTAGATTTGTTGAACCACTGAAGCCTTCTACACTCATCTGTCTTAATCTGTTATAAGTAGACAAGACTAAGCTTCTCTTAACACTTGAATATGGAAATGCAGATCAAAACATTCTCACTTTAAGCAAAGTACAAACTTAATTTTTTTTTTCACTGGGAGGGATTTAGGGTGAATGATACGTGTTTAAAGAGACGGCTACATTTCTGTCCTGCTTCCCTCACACATCACCAAAATGGTGACCAAACACCAGTAAAGAACTCCTGTAGAGCTTTGAAAACCCGGGTTGAAGAAGGTTGTGTTACTGCCCTAACTACTGTTTGTTTTAGGATGCTTTGATCTTTGATAAAAATTGAAGTTTTAAGTTTTCTGAACTTATATTTGCTGAGGTAGGCTTTGTTTTGAAGATTTAACTTTGGAAAGACAAACTTTAACTGGCTTAAGTTATGATAGCCATAAGTGGTGTAATGGTTCATTTACTAGGTTATGTCTTGGTGTTACAGAGTCAAATTCCAGGCAGATCCACTTAAGTCAGAAGCTTGATCCAAATTCATCTGAGGTAATCTTAAAGAAAAGACCAAATTTTTTTTTTTAAATGTTATTGCTTCTCTGATACATGATTAGCAGAGCACTAGCTGCCTTTAGAGCTGTGGCTGCTGCTGCTTTACAGCTTGTAGTGAAACACTTCTAAGGCTGGAGGCTTGTGTTGCTGTCAGCTTTCCTGTAACTCGTACTTAACAGTCTTTCTCTGCAATCTGAGTTCTCAAATCTGGGCTGTAGAGAACACTTATTAATCTGGATTTGTAATTGCTTAGTACAGTCTGTACTTGCAGTATGTTGGGACTACAGAAGATTTGATATTTACTAATAGCTGCTGTGCTAGCAGACCACCATCTCTGAAGTTCAGCGAAGATTTGTGGCCTCTTGTTGGCTTTTAACCTTTGCTGTCCTTTGAATGAGCAAAATGTTACACTAGTATAAAAGTGATTGGGTGCTTAGCCCACTTTGTATGTAGTGTGGTTTAGTATCTTTGAATGCCTCTTTGAAAAGTAAATCTCACCGTTGGACTAGCCATGTCTGTTGTTTCTAACTTTGCTTTAGAAGAATAGTCAAGATGAGAGTTATCCAAAAGCTTCATCTCCTTTGGAACAAGTAAAAACAGATTCTCCAGTTCTTGCTGAGCAAGTAAGAAATGTTTGTTTGATTTCAAAGTTTTCCGGTCAGGAGACTTCAGACAAAGGGGAGCTTCATCACAGCCACGTATGTATTAGAATACTGGCTTTTAATTACATAGTCATTCCTATGGTGATAATGCTTACAGTTAGAAGCCTGTTACATCCAACACAAAGACTGTAGAAGGACAACCCTTGATAAAAAAGTAAAAGTATGTCCTTTCTCTTCTGAGAAGGGTTAATTCATATCTTTCTGCTAAGATAATTGTGCTTTTCAAGTTAAATTCTTCACTTTTGCTTTTTCAAGTTTCTCCAAGGTTATGGATAATCATTTGTGAGAGTGGCTTTTTAATTTTTTCGGATGGGAGAGACTAAATGTAATGCTTGTGGAGGTGGTTATAACACTGCTGGCTGGCTGTGCTACAGGCGTGTTCTGGGTAGAGCTCAGAGCAGAGCTCTTCACACAGTGATGTAACTTATCACACATCTCTTATCTACACAGCCTGTCGCAGTGGCTGTGGTGGTAGTCTGAACAATAACGAGTCATCAAACCTTTTTTGGGTAGAATTCAGACACTTTAGGGGTCCCCAACAACGGTGATTTAGAATAATTTTGTGTGATCTCTTTGTTCTAGAACCTGGCAGAATGCTTACCGAGCGTCACTCCAACACCCTCACCAGTTTTTTCTGAGGTGCATTTACCTCCAGCAGTGCCTTCTGTACCAGCCATCGTGCCAGCTTGGCCAAGTGAGCCAACAACCTATGGACCAGCAGGTTTGAAGAAATACTAATGTCAATCGGAAAGTACTAACCCCCAAAAATACTTCAACAGCCTTGCTAAATTGAAGATGCCTCCAGGAGACACAGTTTCCTATAACTTCACATTCCAAAGGGAGTCATTTATGGGAATGTAGTTTCTCACTGCTGAAAGCCAGTGAGAGCTCTGGTAGATCTTTGATTGCCCATTTGTATAGTTTGCTTTACCCTGTACCTCAAGGTGGAAGAGGGATGTGTATCCAACTCTGTTTTTCTCCTGAGTGGTGTAGTGTTGAGTTCTGAGGGGACTTATTCTGAGGATCTGCTCAAGGTAGAACCCATTGTCAGCGTGTTGAAGTGTTTGTGCTCTGTGTCCCCTGTAATAAGCTCTTTGATTCACCCAGGACTCAGCTTGGGTCTGGAATGTCTGGAACTAATGAGATCCAGTTGGACCCAGCTGCAGAGCCAGTATAAACCTTTTCCTGTTCTGTGTATATCTTCTGATATGTGGAATTAGCTTAGATTCAGTATTGCTCGTTAGATCAAGTGCTATATTTTTTCTCCTGCTGTTGTATTTCTGTACAAGAACCAGCTTTGGAGTCAGACCTGGCTCTAAATAACCAGAGTCAGAAGAAGAACTGCAGAGTCACATAAAAGTTTGTTTCCCACCCCCCCCTTTTTTCTTCCCATTTCCTATTTCCTTCTGGTATTCATAATTTTAAAAATAAATAAGGGAAGAGTTTATGGAAAGCTTAACTATTTCACTCTTTCTGAAGACTGTTCTCTGCATTTAGCCAAATCTTCTTTTATTTGTAACTTTCCAACTTCAGAATTTTCTCCTATGTCTTTCTGAATACAGTTGAGCTACGTTACAATGGTGTGGTTTTTTTTTTCCTTTGTAGGTATTCCACCCCAAATACCTGCTTCTTCATTGATGCCAGCCCCAGCAACGGGACCTGACTCTCTTGTATCACAGGCTCAGGTAACATCTGCTCCAGTTGCTGGAGTTCCCGTGTCTCTACAAGCAGTTAACCAGCCTTTAATGCCTTTGCCTCAGACTCTGAATCCTTATCAGGATCCTCTGTACCCTGGATTCCCTTTCAGTGAAAAGGGAGAAAGAGCTGTTGCACCCTCTTACTCCCTGTGCAATACTGGGGAAGACTTACCTAAAGGTGAGAAGCTAGAGGGAGGTCTGGATTTTATACCTCTTTTTTTTTTTTTTTTTTTTTCCTAATGGGTTTTTT
>NW_015090920.1:4997739-5028043 GCF_001431845.1 Calidris pugnax
CACTTTGCATAATTTAGCAATGGATGAATCTGAGTGATACTGATCAAGGTTGCTCTCTATTTTTTTTTTCTCTCCCCACCTCTCTGCTTATCCCAGAGATAAGTATTATGTGTCATGAAGGCATAATAGTATTGTATCAGCTGATGGCAAAGCGTCACTGGACTTCTTATATAAATTCATATTTCTGCTTTTGTAAACTTCTTTAGACCCAGTCAGTCTGTCAGGCTGCTACGCAGACCGGGGATAATTTAAACCAGAAAAAGTTCTCAAACAATTAGAGAAGAAACAGCAAGTGGACAGCAGAGGTGGAAGAGCAGAAGGATAAAGGTAAAAATAAATTTTTTTAGATCAAGGCGCTTTTTTTGTTGTTGTTGGCTTGTTTTTATTACCAGCCTCAGAATTTATTCAAGGTGGGACATCTGTTTAGGCAATGAGGGGAAAATTATCATTAGTAATAGTGTCAAACTGAGCTGGGCTCAAGGTAGCAAAGGTGTGGTTGGGGAAGAAAGTACATTTTCCTGCTTTGTGAATGTTGCTGAGAGATCAGGCTCCTTGCTGGGGTTTTGGAAGTAAATGGGAAGAGGAATGAGAGAAACAAAAAGACTGTCAGAGCTACCCTAAATTAGATCTTGTTGAAATTCTAGTGAGTGTGGGAGACGGTGCCAGTGGGAGGAGTGTTAAGAGTGCTTACTGGAGTCAGTGAAGTAAAAGTATTCCATGCAGCATGGTTCAGAATTAGTGGTACAGGAAAATAAATACAGTGGTACAGAGAGAGGGGTGAAGCTGGTGTACAGAGGAGTTGAAAAAACCCAAACACCTCTGTTTACAGCAGAAAGAGCTGTACATGGTCAACATTTGTTTGGGTTTTCTCCCTTTCCCCCCAGTCTGTTATAACAATCTTTAGCTTCTTTTCATTGACACTAAGCTTTTCTTCTCCTGTGAGAAAATGGAACGTGCCAGTAACAGATGAAAGCTGTAGCTGTCAGGTGGTAGTTAGTAAATCTTTGCTAAATGCAACTGATAATATTTTTTTAAAATTATTTTATTTTTTGTCCTATCAGCTTTGCAATAACTAAAGGCCAAATTTGGTCTTGGCTTCTTCCTTTTTTTTTTTTTTTTTTCCTGACTAAATAAAATTCAAACTCTGTAGCCTCCTCTTAGAAGCTGTTCCTTCCCTCTGTTTTTTTTTATTGTTGTTGTTCCCTTGTCTCTGGTAATAGCAGAGGCACAATATCTTGTACCATATTATTTATGGTACTTGTGCTCCTTAGTCCCTCTTACAACATGTTAAGTCTCACGGGGACTGATGTTACCTATTTTTCATTCTCCAAAAATCTGAAAACTTGTTTCATCAGCAATGTCAGAAACAATGCCCAGGAAGAGAAAGCTCTTTATTACAATGTCATGATAGATTTTGCTGAAGTGCATGTACAGCTTTCTCTGGGTTGTTTTTTTTGTGACTCTCTGGATTGCATTGCCTCTCCTGAAACTAGGTTTAGGGCATAGATTGTACTTCTTTCTGAATATTTAGAGATTCCTATTGATGCTTATAATCAATATTATTTGAATTTACATTGTTGAGTGTGATGGTGCATGTAACTAAGCTTAAAAAAAGTACATATCTATTTAGCTGCTACTATTAAACTTTTATGTGCGTGAACTTAATTGACAAGCAGTAGTAGCCAGATTTGAACATAAGCTAGAATGTGAAGAACTTGTACAAATCTTAATATATGAAAGTTATGCCATGACTGTTTTTCAGCACCGTCTCCCCCACAAAGTGTTTTCTAGTGCTTGAGAAATTCAACTTTCTGCATCAGTATGAAAACTTTCTAGATCTGTTGAACCACTGAAGCCTTCTAAACTCATCTGTCTTAATCTGTTATAAGTAGACAAGACTAAGCTTCTCTTAACACTTGAATATGGAAATGCAGATCAAAACATTCTCACTTTAAGCAAAGTACAAACTTAATTTTTTTTTTCACTGGGAGGGATTTAGGGTGAATGATACGTGTTTAAAGAGACGGCTACATTTCTGTCCTGCTTCCCTCACACATCACCAAAATGGTGACCAAACACCAGTAAAGAACTCCTGTAGAGCTTTGAAAACCCGGGTTGAAGAAGGTTGTGTTACTGCCCTAACTACTGTTTGTTTTAGGATGCTTTGATCTTTGATAAAAATTGAAGTTTTAAGTTTTCTGAACTTATATTTGCTGAGGTAGGCTTTGTTTTGAAGATTTAACTTTGGAAAGACAAACTTTAACTGGCTTAAGTTATGATAGCCATAAGTGGTGTAATGGTTCATTTACTAGGTTATGTCTTGGTGTTACAGAGTCAAATTCCAGGCAGATCCACTTAAGTCAGAAGCTTGATCCAAATTCATCTGAGGTAATCTTAAAGAAAAGACCAAATTTTTTTTTTTAAATGTTATTGCTTCTCTGATACATGATTAGCAGAGCACTAGCTGCCTTTAGAGCTGTGGCTGCTGCTGCTTTACAGCTTGTAGTGAAACACTTCTAAGGCTGGAGGCTTGTGTTGCTGTCAGCTTTCCTGTAACTCGTACTTAACAGTCTTTCTCTGCAATCTGAGTTCTCAAATCTGGGCTGTAGAGAACACTTATTAATCTGGATTTGTAATTGCTTAGTACAGTCTGTACTTGCAGTATGTTGGGACTACAGAAGATTTGATATTTACTAATAGCTGCTGTGCTAGCAGACCACCATCTCTGAAGTTCAGCGAAGATTTGTGGCCTCTTGTTGGCTTTTAACCTTTGCTGTCCTTTGAATGAGCAAAATGTTACACTAGTATAACAGTGATTGGGTGCTTAGCCCACTTTGTATGTAGTGTGGTTTAGTATCTTTGAATGCCTCTTTGAAAAGTAAATCTCACCGTTGGACTAGCCATGTCTGTTGTTTCTAACTTTGCTTTAGAAGAATAGTCAAGATGAGAGTTATCCAAAAGCTTCATCTCCTTTGGAACAAGTAAAAACAGATTCTCCAGTTCTTGCTGAGCAAGTAAGAAATGTTTGTTTGATTTCAAAGTTTTCCGGTCAGGAGACTTCAGACAAAGGGGAGCTTCATCACAGCCACGTATGTATTAGAATACTGGCTTTTAATTACATAGTCATTTCTATGGTGATAACGCTAACAGTTACGGTTAGAAGCCTGTTACATCCAACACAAAGACTGTAGAAGGACAACCCTTGATAAAAAAGTAAAAGTATGTCCTTTCTCTTCTGAGAAGGGTTAATTCATATCTTTCTGCTAAGATAATTGTGCTTTTCAAGTTAAATTCTTCACTTTTGCTTTTTCAAGTTTCTCCAAGGTTATGGATAATCATTTGTGAGAGTGGCTTTTTAATTTTTTCGGATGGGAGAGACTAAATGTAATGCTTGTGGAGGTGGTTATAACACTGCTGGCTGGCTGTGCTACAGGCGTGTTCTGGGTAGAGCTCAGAGCAGAGCTCTTCACAGTTACAGTGATGTAACTTATCACACATCTCTTATCTACACAGCCTGTCGCAGTGGCTGTGGTGGTAGTCTGAACAATAACGAGTCATCAAACCTTTTTTGGGTAGAATTCAGACACTTTAGGGGTCCCCAACAATGGTGATTTAGAATAATTCCGTGTGATCTCTTTGTTGTCCTAGAACCTGGCAGAATGCTTACCGAGCGTCCGGTGATTTAGAATAATTTTGTGTGATCTCTTTGTTCTAGAACCTGGCAGAATGCTTACCGAGCGTCACTCCAACACCCTCACCAGTTTTTTCTGAGGTGCATTTACCTCCAGCAGTGCCTTCTGTACCAGCCATCGTGCCAGCTTGGCCAAGTGAGCCAACAACCTATGGACCAGCAGGTTTGAAGAAATACTAATGTCAATCGGAAAGTACTAACCCCCAAAAATACTTCAACAGCCTTGCTAAATTGAAGATGCCTCCAGGAGACACCGTTTCCTATAACTTCACATTCCAAAGGGAGTCATTTATGGGAATGTAGTTTCTCACTGCTGAAAGCCAGTGAGAGCTCTGGTAGATCTTTGATTGCCCATTTGTATAGTTTGCTTTACCCTGTACCTCAAGGTGGAAGAGGGATGTGTATCCAACTCTGTTTTTCTCCTGAGTGGTGTAGTGTTGAGTTCTGAGGGGACTTATTCTGAGGATCTGCTCAAGGTAGAACCCATTGTCAGCGTGTTGAAGTGTTTGTGCTCTGTGTCCCCTGTAATAAGCTCTTTGATTCACCCAGGACTCAGCTTGGGTCTGGAATGTCTGGAACTAATGAGATCCAGTTGGACCCAGCTGCAGAGCCAGTATAAACCTTTTCCTGTTCTGTGTATATCTTCTGATATGTGGAATTAGCTTAGATTCAGTATTGCTCGTTAGATCAAGTGCTATATTTTTTCTCCTGCTGTTGTATTTCTGTACAAGAACCAGCTTTGGAGTCAGACCTGGCTCTAAATAACCAGAGTCAGAAGAAGAACTGCAGAGTCACATAAAAGTTTGTTTCCCACCCCCCCCTTTTTTCTTCCCATTTCCTATTTCCTTCTGGTATTCATAATTTTAAAAATAAATAAGGGAAGAGTTTATGGAAAGCTTAACTATTTCACTCTTTCTGAAGACTGTTCTCTGCATTTAGCCAAATCTTCTTTTATTTGTAACTTTCCAACTTCAGAATTTTCTCCTATGTCTTTCTGAATACAGTTGAGCTACGTTACAATGGTGTGGTTTTTTTTTTCCTTTGTAGGTATTCCACCCCAAATACCTGCTTCTTCATTGATGCCAGCCCCAGCAACGGGACCTGACTCTCTTGTATCACAGGCTCAGGTAACATCTGCTCCAGTTGCTGGAGTTCCCGTGTCTCTACAAGCAGTTAACCAGCCTTTAATGCCTTTGCCTCAGACTCTGAATCCTTATCAGGATCCTCTGTACCCTGGATTCCCTTTCAGTGAAAAGGGAGAAAGAGCTGTTGCACCCTCTTACTCCCTGTGCAATACTGGGGAAGACTTACCTAAAGGTGAGAAGCTAGAGGGAGGTCTGGATTTTATACCTCTTTTTTTTTTTTTTTTTTTTCCTAATAGGTTTTCTTTTCTTAAAATGTAGATAAAGACCGCTTCTTTGGTCCCGTTGTTAGTCTTTGTCAAGAGATCTAATTGTTGTCATTCCATGAGTTAAGGTATGGGAGGGAATATTGAATAGAGTGGTAACCCTTTAGTGTGCGTTGCTGACTTTGCGACTATTTTAAGTGGTTACACCTGGAAATTTGATAGGATCATTTTGTGGTTCTCAGCTTGACCCACCATAGCTTGAAGTTTCGTGACTGTAAAGGAGTTTTTTTGGAGAACTTTTGCAGTAACAGGTTTTCTCTTGTAATCAAAAGCTTGGAAGTTGCAGAGTATTTCCTTAGTGCCCTGGGAAAGTATAGATTTTGGCATAGTATGGGTAGGGAATATGCCCCATAAAGAACATACCACATCTGACTGCGTGGTGGTTTGTTGACTGAACTGCTGCCTCTTTAAAACCCTTAGAGGTTCAGTTCCACAAAGTGTTAGAACTGAAGTTTAAACTGCAGGAGCGTTCTGGATACGGTACCAAAAAAACACCCCCTAATCAATCAAAGACACCAAGCAGCAACTTAGTATCAGTGTTTCTCTACTGAAATGGAACTTTATGCAGGGGCTAATTTTTGGATCAGGTGAAGTGTAATATTTTAGGTCTTCATAGATCTTTTTTTGTTTTTTTTCCCTAGATAAGAATATTCTTCGATTTTTCTTCAATCTTGGTGTGAAGGTAACTCTTCAAACTTACTTAGGTTTTTTGTCTTTGTTATACCATAAAATTTGCTTGTCTTTGGTAGTACTCAGAGTGCAGAAGTTTGTTTGCTGCAGCTGTATGCTTCATCTCCTACACTTCATCTCAAGTTCATCTTTAGGTTTTAAATACTCTACTATTTAATCTTCTATGAACCAGGATCCCAAAACCGGTCCACGTTGAGGTTCAAGTCAGCAGGAATAGATTTTATCTCAACAGTGACAGTGAGAACTATTGGCTTCCAACTCTGGCTGTAGAACCAACAGGAATAGGGCTTTACAGATTCATGGGTAAACCATCGGGAGGTTGAAGAAGCATCGTGTGGGGTAAAAGAGAAAAGGCTCTCCTGGCTTTGACCACGTCTGTGTGCTGGCAAAGCCATTGCAGTGCAGATACCTGGTATCTGGGCTAGTTGTTTGCTTAGTTTTCTCCCTTCTGCACATAGAAATGTTCCTTTTTTACCTTTTCTTACTCCTCCTGTCAGGCAAATTACTTTGGGAAAAAGTGCTGAAAGCTCTTGGGCTTATTCCACATGACTTTGGCCATAAGTCATCATTTTCTTAGTAAGTTGTGCTTGAAGATTCCCTCTTTCCACGCACAGACACCAGATTTGGTAGCTGTGCCTAATACAAGTCTCTTTGCTTAATAGAAAATCCGTAAGCCATTAGCAAGAGTGACTGCAAGATATTTAAACCTTACTGGTACTTTGTATGACTCGGGGTATTTTGTGTTATTTCGGTGCTTCACCACCACCTACTGGTCAGAGGACCGTGTTTTAATCGTTTTGCCCCTCAGCTGGTGGCCAAATCCCATGGTAGGTAGCCCTGGGGACTACTTTCTGCATGACCCTGCCCACTCCTTTGGTGCTGGATCCTGCCATGCTGTTATCCACACTCTTCCAGCTGCTCCTTCGGAGTGAACCCACCAGTTCCTGTCGGGAGAAGGTTGGGGAAGGCTGCTCACAGCCAAGACCCTACCAGTTTTTGGGCTCTGCCCTCTACCTACTCCAATATTTTCTTAGCTGCCTCCAGCAGCCTTGCATGGTGTTCTCTGTGGCCTGAAAGACGTACATTTGGCACATCACATTATTAAAAACATCTTAAAATGTGGCTCTTGGGCCAGTTTTGAGGTACCACAGTATAGCCATGAGCCACGGCGTGCTGTCAGTTGACGTGGAAGTCGAGGAGACGGGCCAGTTTTGAGGTACCACAGTACAGCCGTGAGCCACGGGTGCTGTCAGTTGACGTGGAAGTCGAGGAGAAGGAAGGGGGTCACCACCTGAGGTGGATACTTCAGTTTTGTGAAGGTAGCTCCTGTTCACTAACAGCACAGAAGAGGTTGCTGCTGAAAACGGTGCGTTGTCCATTGTGTGACTCCCAGCAGGATCTGGAAATATATTGAGATCTATCCTCTCCATTATGGAAGGGCTTCTAAGCAAGCTCATCTGTGGGTTGTATGAACAGAGATAAGGATTTCAGCCTTTACAAATTGTCCTTGGGGCAACGATCTGACTTTGGGTCCTCGGTGTAGTCTGTTGTGTGTGTTTTGGTTTTTTGTTCTGTGGTTTTTCCGTTGGTTTGTGGAGTTTCTTAAGTGAAAATACACGTGGTATAATTTCTTGTTTTTGTTGTTGAAAAGTGAGCTAGTAGGGCAAATTGCTGATAAATAATGGTGATTCTGGAAAATGAATTTGAAATGGGTGTCTTCAAAGGCATAGCTAAAGCTTGACTTCATACCATCCTGTGTTTAACTAGTTAGAAATCATGTTACCAAGGTTTCTTCCTGGTTGTTACTGTTGCCCATTTCCACTGCATTTGGAAGGAAAACAGAAAATGAGAACACAACCTGTGTTCTCAGGTCCTCAATATCCCTCAGTTCCTCAATATCCCTTAGATATATTTTTTTAGAATTGAGGGGCAGTCACTAGAAATAAAATGACCCTTTACTTCCTGTAATTAATTGTTTCAAAATAGTGAATTACCTGTGTGCTGTGATGTCTGTCTGAATGTTCAAAAGAACCTTGTTTCAAAATAGTAAATTACCACCTGGCTGCTGTGATGTCTGTCTGAATGTTCAAAAGACCAAATACTTTTGTTTTGTTTTTTTTTCCTGTCTTGCAGGCGTACAGTTGTCCCATGTGGGCGCCCCATTCTTACTTGTACCCCCTGCATCAGGCCTATTTAGCTGCTTGTAGGATGTACCCCAACGTCTCCCTCCCGGTGTATCCCCATAACCCCTGGTTCCAGGAGGCTCCGCCGACTCCGAACGAGAGCGAAACGGGGCGGACAAACAGGCACTTTCCTCTTCAGGGCGAGGTCAGGTCCAACGGTCAGATCCCACCGGCTGACAGCAGGTCTCCATCGCTGCCTCTCCTCCTCCCCACAGCTCAGGTGTCAGAAAGCCAAGGCCAGGTCTGCGTGGAAGCGGAGAACGCGGTGCAAGCCCTTCACGCCAACTACGAGGAGTCCCTCAGAGGGAAAAACGTGTTCCCTCAGCCCCCCTTTGGACACAATCCCTTCCTGGGAGCCGTTCCAATAGCACCCCCTCCTTTCTTCCCTCACTTTTGGTACGGCTACCCCGTTCAGGGCTTCATTGAGAATTCAGTCGCGAGACCCAACGTCGTGATGTCACCCGAGGACAAAGAGGCGGCGGTGGCTGGCACCTCCACCAGCGTGTACATGGCCAAGGAGTGCAGCCCTCCGGTTCCTGGGGTCAACTGTGCACAACAGCTTCAGAAGACTCACAGCGGTGGTGGTGGCATCTCCAACACCATCCCGTTCCCTGCGGCTGGTGCCAGCGGTGAGTGCAGTGCCCCCAAGGAGACCCCAGCGAGGCCACCCCAGTTGGAGCAGAGTTGTCCTTTGGCTTCTCCCGCGAAGCAGAAGGCAGCTGGGCAGCCAAACCGTTCCCCACAAGCGCAGGGGAGCGAGAGGCAGACGGCGGTGGCCAACACCCCACCGCTGCTGGCAGAACCAGCAAAAAACGAACTGAAAAACAGCCTTTCCAGCCGAAAGGAGAAGACGGATAAAGGTCGGGATTCCAAGGGTGCTGGTAACGCGCAGGCGGAAAGCAGGGCCCAGAGAACGAGGGAGGAGAGCTCCGAGGACGAGAGCGAAGTCTCCGACATGCTGAGGAGCGGTAAATCCAAGCAGTTTTACAACCAGACTTATGGAGGAGGCAGAAGGCCGAGACTGGAGTGGGGTTATTCCAGCAGGGGAGGGTACCAGTTCCAAAGAAACGAGGAGACCTGGAAAGGAGCACCCGGCAGGAGCAGGGACGACGGCTACCAGTATCAGCGCAACTTCCGAGGGAGGCTCTACAGGAACGACAGGAGAAGGGCAACGCTGGGAGATAATCAGAGGGGGCATCAAACATAGAACGGAGGGAGAATCGAGAATTTCAAAACGCAAAAAGTAATTGGAAGTAGCAGTCGAAAAATCTTAATCTTTCTTTTTAGTAAAATTCAAGGATATGTTTAACTTTTGGTAAGTAAAGATTAGGAGAACGTGAAATCCTACCATATGGTTTTTTTGGGATTATAGTTTGTTTGGCTTAGCATTTTTTTCCTCGATGTCAAATTAGAAAAAATAAATAAATATAGGTTTAGTGTTTGATAATTAATTTTTTTTTCCCCAGAGAGGTTTGAGTTTGTGATAGAAGACGGATACGTACATTTACTAGTGACAAATTACAGCATTTGACGTGATCTAGATTCTAAAATTGATGGTAACATTGCACCAAATATAAATATATTTTATCATACAATGCCTTAGTTCTGAACTGAGCTAAAGGAATTCTCAGCCTACTGCACTGTTGTCTTTGATATGCTTCCAACCCAAAGGCCTTTCATCTCAAAAAAAAAGAAAAAAAAAAAAAGAAAAAAAAGAATAATCTGTCAAACTTGAATGTTTCTCTTCGGTGTGTTACACGTACGGCAGCCAGCTAACCCTGTGTCTTAGGTATGTTGTATATAGTTCTTTTAATATTCATAGGGTATATTTTTTGACTTTCAAAAAAAGCATTTATTTGTTGAAATTGAAATCAAGACAAGCAGTCAAGAATAGCTGTGTATGAATTGATAAGAATGGCTGTTTCCACCAAGAATTCTTAACGCTGGTGTGACTAGAATGGTGCCTATGCCAACTAAATAATTACAAAGACAATAAAAATGTAGATGCTATGCATTTCCAAAATAATTCTGCATCTGTTATAATAGCAGAAGTTTTTTTAATGCCACTTTAACACTAATGCACTGACAAATCCTAGATATTTTGTGAGGAGAGATGCATAAAGTACATGTTACGTTGTGGTTTTTTTTTTTTTTTAAGTTTGTATGGTCGAGCTACTGTTCAGTATTCTTTTGTTGTTGCACTGTTGATGCAAATGGACGTTTTGCATGTACAAACTCATTGCTGGAACTACTTTGAAAAAGCAAGGTGGAGAGTCTCGCTGTGCTCTCGCTCTTCCCTACCATTCAGAAGAAAAGAAGTGGCTTCTGCCTTATATTTTTTACACTGTGTCAGAGCTCCGATGCTGTTTCTTCTGACCCTGCCCCGCGGCGATCCCTGCAGCGTTCCCCTGGCCGTGGGGGGTGTGCAGCTGCTCCCCAGGCAGAGGCAGGGAGTGCAGGATTCACTCAGTCTGTAAAATTTCCCTGTTGTGTATATTTTTCTATCTCTCTCTGTACATAGTAGCCCAGGTGACGGTACCCTTCCCTCCCCATCCCAGATTGTACGCCCTCCATCAGGAAACTTTGAGTGATAGTTAACGTGATCAAGAACTTCTTTTCAGATGCATGCCATGTATAAAAACCCTACTTAAAATAAATGTTTGTCTTTCCACTTTTTTCTAAATTAATTTACGTATTTGCAACTGTTGCCGTGACTTTAAATGTATCCTTTTGTTCTGATAGAGCCACTTGTAGACAGGAGGAGGAGGAGTTGCTTTGTAGGCAAGCTGCAAACTAAAAGGGGATGTAAACTGGATTTCTAGTTCTTTTTCAAAAGGGGAGTGGGGGTTTTGTGTTTCATTTCGGTGTTTTTTTTTTGTTTTTTTTTTGTGATCTAAATGCTTTTCCATTCAGAAGAGTATTCAGGATTTGGAAAGAGGTGGTCTTCAGTTTTTCAGGTTGATTTAACAGATCATGGAACTGTGGTCCTCTCTTTACCTCTGCTACTTACAAAGACTTCAGAAGAGGCTTCTTGTCATCTTTGCTGGGAGGCTGTGAAGTGTAACTGCAGCTGTGGCCCACATCTCTCCAGCGGGCACTGAAATAATCATTCAGTACTAGAGCTGGCATTTCATGGTGAGCTTTGTTGCAAGACCAAAGCAGGTAGGGGTTTCTTTGGGAATTTCTTGGGAAACGGTGGAAAACAGGCAGAGCAGTGCTTTTAGAGTTGGTTTTTAAAAACTGACTGAAGGTATTTAAGCTACGCCTGTGCCCCATCTTGCTGCTCAACAACAGGGAAGGACTGAAATAGGCAGAAGTAATATTTTCTCCATCTTCACTAAAGTTAAGTACAGTTTCCTCCTTTTGCTGAACGACTTGTAGATTGATTGGCCAAACCCTTTACCCAGGGCAAGATGTTCTAGACTGCCGGATCCCACAGGTTAGTAATATTTAGCATATAATGAACTGAGATATACAGCTTCAGGTATTTGCTAAATCACATCTTTACCTTACCCTAATTAGGAGTAATTAATAGAAGATGCAGAGTTACTAACAGACATAATAGCTTAAAGGAAAACCATACCAAACCAACAAAACCCCCAAAAGATAAACCACTGCTGCTGCCTGTAACTTAGGAGGCAAAGATGTAAATTAAGAACATGCAACTGTTGCATGGAAAATACTGTTTCTTACTTTTAAGATACATAGCTCCAAGTTATTTTTACATCTGTGAATCTTGTGTAACAACTGTACTCTGAAATAGAGGCACTCTTCCCACTGTCTTCCTGAAGGACCTTTCTATAGAAATCAATTTTAACATGTTATTTTTTATTTAGCTTCATTTTTTTTTCTATAGTAAGGATCAAGGCTTTCACTTTAGGCAAAAGTACTTCTTGCATCTTAAACTTGTAGAAACTTAATCTTTCCATGGAAACATGGTGGGTGCCAGCAGTTACCGACAAAGGAGTTGGTCAGTAAGTCTGAAGGGGGAATCCCTTTTAGGCTTTTTCCCTACCCAAGAGCACCAGTTACCTTTCTAGAAACCCCAGCTTTGTTGCTGGAAGTGCTGTGTATTGTGTCCCTGAAAATGGCAGGTTTTGAGAACGTTTAACCTACTAAATGATGCTTGATTTTTAACGTGCTTCTAAAGACTGATGGCATCTTAATCTTGAAGTAGAGAGTGCTACCGTGACACGGTCGCAGAGGAGAATCACTGTGTTACAGTTGACTCTAACCAGGAGTAGGATGGTTTAGTGAAGTGCAGTAGCTGTTTGCAAAGTTGAAACGTGCTGCTTTGCTTCTCCTCAGATAATCAGTACAACACAAGGGGCTCACTTACCTGTCATCTTGGAAACATCTGCTTTGGTTCTGTAAATCCCCTATTAGAGGGCTATTGGAGCCCTTGGAGACAAAATATGCTTTGCTGTATATATAAGGAACCTTACTCTGTCCAGCTTTTTAGAAAATCCCTAAATACAGGTACACCCTGTGCTGGGAGACAAGCTCTCCCTACCTTCTTTAATCCTTAACAAGAGCTGTATATTGATGATTGATTTGTTACAAGCTTTTAGCCAAGCGTTCTTCTCTGTGGTTCTATCATGGTACAGGAGGAGGGTTTGGCTGACAAGGTGTCAGTACTTTGTGAAATCCATGGCTTTGTTACTCAAAAACCTACTTCCTATGGTATATGGTCAAGTTTGTAGAACAAGCAAGTGGGAAAACCAGTCATTAACCTTTCCTTGCTCTGCAGATTTAAGTTACAGAAGATTGAAAGGATTTTAGTATGTTCTTTAAGACTTTATTTAGCTGATTACTCTTGTAAGAAGATGCACAGGGACAGATGACTAAAAAAGGTGTAGATCTCTTCCTTGATACTGTTATATGTAGTTTGTACCCCATCTTTTGTGTGTCCTTTCTATAGTATGAGAAAAGTTGTGCCTGAAAACAGACTTTTGAATTACTAATTGAAGAATTTTTGCACTGTCACAGAAGAGCTGTAAGTTAGGAGGATATTTATTTACGAAACCCTCATCCAGAAAGATTCAGCCTTTTTAAAAGAGTTGTTTCTTTATCTTGACATCCTTGGTAAGCCTCCCAGCTTTGAAGATATTTAAAATGAGGAAGTTCAGTCAGTACTTGGTACATGAGTAGGATATATTGAATTGAAAACCTCCCTTAAAATTTGAAAAATCTGGAGACTCATTTGCACAATTTTGAGGTGGTCTATTTTGAAATTATTACACTGAAAATAGGGCTGTGTCACCAAAATATAGAAAGTGGCAGTTTTACTCAGACTAGGATTTACACTGCTACTGTTCTCAGATCTTACTTGCAGCAAGAGATTTTAAGCTCCAAAAGATGAAGTGCTCTAAAACCTGATTGAGCCTTCTCATCCAGAAATGTTTAGATTCCAATATGCATTTTTATACGCTGGTACAAAGATGCTCAGATTCACTATTTAGTCATCCAGGAAAAAGTAGTTTCCACTCTTCTTTTGTTCCACATCCTTGGGAAGAGAAAAAAAGGCCAAAGTTACTTGAAGCAGTCTTTGGCAGACTTGAACATAGCTGAAATAGAAGAAATTTAACTCCTTTCTACTTTCCTTATTACTCTTAGTACTTATTTCATGTGCTGTCTTTGAGCACAGCAAAACTACCAGATTAATCTTCATTTTGTTCCTTATTTTAAAACCTGGATTGATATTAAACAGTCACAGCTTCTTTACTGTGAAGGTGCTTCTCTCTTACCTTGATTGAATTGAGTTTGTTTATTCTTGGTCTGTAATTGTTGGGGTCTCTTCTAAAAGTGATTTCAAGTTGAGATAAAAACTTATTCATTCCAGCCAGGAGAGTCTGTGGACTGTTAAGAGAGAAGAACAGGCAGCTTTGATCTCCATCCTGAATGTGTTTGAGTCTGGTAACACAAGTGTGAGCTGTACTTGACAACACTCACTACATTTCAGGCTACATTTTCAGTCAAATCATGTCTCGGCCAAGAAGTCATAAGCACTACTCTCAGTGTTCTGCAGCATCTCAGCAGGGTGCTACAAGGCCAGGTTGCTACCTTTACGTTGATTTTGCCTCCACATGTGTGTGTGCTGGTACGTCTGGTTATTTACACTGCTACCTTTACTTTGATTTTGCCTCCACACACGTGTGTGTGCTGGTACGTCTGGTTATTTACATTCAGTGAAAAAAACAGAGCTGCACCATTAGCCAGATAAAACAAAAATCATAACATGCTGAGAAACACTTATGTGATCATGATTTTTTAATTCAAACAAGTGTGTTCTTAGAAGGAACACCACCAATACCATAAACACAGTAAACCCATTGCTAGACTGATGTTTTTACTTCATCCGGCTCGCGTTAAGTACTTGGAAGTTACACTGTTCTAAAAGCCTGGTTTACAATAAGGCTGCTCCTCAGAAAGTCTCTGTAATTTACCTAAGATTACTGACAGGAACAAAAGCAGACATATCACAAGGGACAGCTCTGAAAGAGTAAAAATCAGAGCTAGTGTGCACTGTATGTTGCAGTCAAGCCTTGCACTTCACAAGACCCGCATACGTGTACCCTTAGTGCCTGGCTTTCTTTTCATACAGCTGAAAGTTATTTTTACACGGGTACTTTTTCTTTCCTCACAATCCATGCCACTTATTTGTTCTCTGCTGATTGCAATTTAATTGGTGTGCAGTTGCTTAAGGCTAGTTGAAGCCAGGAGCTGGTCTAGTTTTTGAGGGCTTGGTTACATTCTCCAACTATGCCCCAGCTCTGTGTCTAGGCAGCCTCCAAGTGTGGGCCAATATTATTTTCTTTCCCTTGCTTCAAAACAAAAAGCCAAAACCCTCAGGACACTCTTGGATAACTTGGATAAGTGCAGCTTATGTTTCCACAGACAAGGATGCTTCACCTCATTGTTATTGATGTTTATGATAAATTATTTTTCTACATTGTCCTCTTGCTTACTAATCTGAACAATCTCTTACCTGTTGGCAAGTGTGTTCTTGGAAGGGATACCATCAAATACAATCACGCGATCAGCAAGGTACGTAGCCATGATAAAATCATGTTCTACCACAAAAGCTGTTTTTTTAGCATGGAGAATGAAACTGAAATAGAAATACAAAAAAAAATGAGGGAGCTGAATGTAAACTTACTGTAAAACTACTAAAATATTTCAGGGATTTTTGCCATCATGCAGACTTTACCGTTTAATGACTCGAGCAGCCATTAGACGTTGTTCAGAGTCCAGATACGCGGAAGGTTCGTCAATCAGGTAGACATCTGCAGGTTTTCCAAGACAAAGAGCTAACGCAACGCGCTGCAACTCCCCACCAGACAATGTCTGAACCTGTGGGGGCAGGAGAGTGGGAACAAGGCCATATTTAGTTGAGGTACATGTAGAGAATGAAAGAATAGAAGTCAGGATCTTGTCTCGGGCAATTCATACCTCCTGGTCAATGATGTTTTCTATCTGAAGAGGTTTCATGACATCAGTTACAAACTGGGGGTGTGTATAGGCATCTCTGATCTTCTCATGCAGGAGCTGACGGACGCTCCCCTAGTAAGAGAAAAATGTTGTCACTTAGTTTTATGCACCAAAACAAAAAGAAATAAAAAATGAGAGCTTTTTGTTCTGGGCATAAAGAGATTCTACCTGCGTGCTACGAACATGCTTTTTGTAGCAAACACAATACTTAATAAATAAGGCTTAAACGTACTGTAGATTTAGGACTGATCTTCTGTGGTTTGTAGCTGACATTGAGAACCGGGACCTCACCTGGAGAAAGATAAAATTTATAATGAAAACAAGAGCCTTTCCAGTATCTTCAAAATAGGATCAACTAAAGCATTAAGCACTACCTCCTTCATCAGGCGTAAGTCTTCCTGCGAGCATTCGGATAAATGTAGTTTTGCCAGTTCCTAAAATAAAATGCAAGTTACATATTACTTCAGACTTTTTAGTAACTCAGACCTCTAGCAATTAAGTCACTGATATAAAAAATAATAAAGACTTAATAAAGAATACATTGTAAAATTAGACTGCTTTGAGAAGTCCTATATTCACTTCCAGCAAGCAGCACTTGCTATTACTTGCTTTTTCAGATGGAAGAGACATCTAGAGCTACAATAGTCTAGACTTGTGGCTTAGCTCACCAGGTCAAGGATCACCCTGCCAACCTGAGTTCTTAAAATGGGGTAACAGACAAACACATTGGTGTCATTAACATGCAAGAACTTCAAGTTCCTGCTATTTAGAGTGCAAGTTTGTGGTGTGACATCTTCACTAGGAAACAAGCAGTTCACCCTCACTCAAAACCAGTCATTTTGAAGCCTAGGCTGAAAAAAGGGGTGTAGGGGCATATTTAGGGCCGTAGAAGCAGTTTCCAACAAGACCTGCACTTACCGTTTTCCCCTAACATCACCATAATTTCAGAATCGGTGAATTCTCCAGCTACTATGGATAGTTCAAATTCTCCCATCTTTTTTTTCATCCCTGGATATTTGTACATACACATCTTTTTAACCTCTTCCTCGTTAGCCGTCTCAGCCACTTTAAATACCAGAGATGCATCTCGAAACCTTAGATTTTCTGTTGGAACATAGCCATCTAAGAAAATGTTTATGCCTATGAAGGGAGGGGAAAAAAAAAGATCATTAGAAAAGGTCTACCACAAAGCAAGATGAGACAAAGTTCAATTCTTGGCTGTAAATTCAAATCAGGTAAGAAGAATGTTGGATATTAAATGGCATGTTAAAAGAGACAATAAAAGCTTCTATTTCAATGAAGAAAAATCTTACTAAAATTACGGAAAGGCTATAGAAGCTCGTCCTGAAAATGTAGTATTAGCAATGTGTTCAGGTTTTAAAGAAACTGCTGCTGTTGGACCCATTCTCAGAGCAACAGTCCCTGCTGAGTGCCAGTATGATGAGTACGGTCAGTTCAGTTGCACACTACGACCCTCTGTACTGTGCAAACTGCCTCCTGCCCTTGCCCTACACTTTACAGGGTTTTTTGTGTAACTTCACTGTTTACAAAACACCTGCAAGTATCAAAATTATGTCCACAGCAAGAGACAAAGGGCATTTCATAATGAAGACTGGGTTGAGTTATAAATTTAGGAGCAGGTAAAACAGAATGTCTAGACAAAAACCCCAGTATTTTTCAGTTGCTGAACTTGAGCATTTAGTTCTTCACCATGAGGGTGGTGAGGCACTGCAACAGGTTGCCCAGAGAAGCTGTGGCTGCCCCATCCCTGGAGGGGTTCAAGGCCAGGCTGGATGGGGCTTGGAGCAACCTGGTCTGGTGGGAGGTGTCCCTGCCCAGGGCAGGGGGGGTGGAACTGGATGATCTTTAAGGTCCCTTCCAACTCTAACCCTTCTATGATTCTATGAACTATAACAAGAAGAAACGTTCACGTAATAGATAACTAGCATTTTGGTACCTTTTTCTTTTCTTCCACAGAATTTTTTTTGGTTTGTTGAAAAAGAGAAATATGGCAAGAATTACCTTCTCTTACGCTGAAAGGCATAGTAACAACACCGTAAGCACTTGGCACACCATACAGGCAGCAGATAAAGTCAGAGAGATAATCTAACACACTTAGATCATGCTCTACAACAATAATGTACCTGAAAAACAGAACCAGAGAGATGCTTTTATGCTTCAATACATGACATTTTTTCTCCCTTCCATACTCTAGTCCTGCATAAGCAAAAGCTATCAACATGATTTTCATTTAATATGGTTTCTTAGCTTTACACTAAATAAAGATGGGCTTCAAATCTCTGATAAGCATTTTTTTTTTAAAACGGTCAAACAGACAGACATTGTGAATGACAAGGTGAAAGTATATCTTCAGTGTAAACTGGCAGCTCCTTTATGTACAGTAAGTAGAAGGATATTGATTGACTGGAGCAAAAAATCCTTAGCACATTTTAAATAAAAAAAACCAACTTCTGAGATGGGGATAGATCAGCAATATTCAGATGAAAACCAACCACGTATATTTTCACATGCTTATTACAATATTTACCCCAATGCTGAAATAGTACAAAAACTATAGGAAATAAGTTTCCAAAATGCAAAGGAATAGAATATTACTGACTTAAAATATTTTAAACAACGATTACTGCAGCACTTGTAGGGAAATGATCTGCATGTCTCTTCCCTCTGCAAACAGTCACCTATTATAGCCAAGCAAAACATTTTAAGTGTGTATTTACCTGTCAGGGTTTATTAGGGATCGAATAGTAATGGCAGCCTTCAAGCGCTGCTTGACATCTAGGTAGCTAGAAGGTTCATCAAACATGAAGCTAGACCCAAAAGAAAGAATGAAGCATTAGCAAGTGCAAACTTTCTACATATTCAAACCTAATACTAACATTTCAACCATTTCATACACAGAAATAAATTTATTGTTATTTATATTGAGACCAAAAAAAAAGAGAATTATGTACTGACACCTGTCTTGAATCCCTGATGACTATCATGTGAAATTATAAAAAGGTTCGAGTTAAGTATTACTTTGCTAAAAGCTCTGACAAAGTTATCAAATGTTACAAGAAATCAGCAATCAGTTAGGAATCCCATGCACTCAGGTCTGATTCAGCTTAAATTTTACACAAAGAGTGCAAAAATACTTTAGGAGACTGGAAGAAGGTAATCTTCCAAGAGAAAAACAAAACAACAGAACAAACAAGAAACCCCACCCAAAACCTTCACCAATCAAAAAAACCCCACAACCCAAACAAACACAAAAACTACAAAAAAACCAAACCAAAGCAAAGAAAAAAGCCTAACCCCCATAACTCTTCTGATCCTGCCTTCTTGGTCCCAAGGAAACATCATAGACTAGACAGTAATTTCCTGGTTGCAAGAGAGGAGAAGAGGGAACACAAGTTCCTAGAGCTGGGGAAGGCTCTGTCCATTTCTCACTCAGAGAGGCTAAATGAGGTAATGGTGCCAAACAGGAGGCCTTTACATGGGATTAGGGACAGGTTATGAACTTGTGATGGCGAAATTTAACACTGGTCTCTGAAATTAGCTATTTCCAGTCAGATGAATTAAAATATAAAACCCACAGGGGTTATATATGGAGTAAACAGGGATCTTGGCTGCTGAGCTGTTAATACCAGTATTTTATATTTTTTTTTAAATCCTTTTGTTCAAATATTTCAAACAGTATTATTTCTAACAATCAATGTAAATTAAAGGACCATATTCTGAGACAGGTTATTGGAAGCAACGTGTAACAGAAGTAAATTAAACATACATGTCAGCCTTCTGAATGCAAACAACTGCACAAGCAAATCTCTGAAGCTCTCCTCCCGAAAGGTCCTCAACATTTCTTTCTTTCAGATGGGTTAAGTCTGCAAATAAGTGGTTAATTTTAGGTATGTTATAATCAACCCAACAATTCATATTTCATCACAGCAGACAGCTCACACAGGAAAAAACAGAAAGAAGTAAAATAAGCGTTTGGTTTATATAGAAGCATCATAGTGCTATTTGTAAGTCACAGCAAGTTAGGGCTTTTCTGCAGCATTAACTTGTATGGCTGCTTCTTACCACGCAGAAGGATTACATTTCTATTTGGTTTTCCACAACATAGTTGGTAAAGATTTCTGGCCCTAAAAAGAAACTATACCAGTTTTAAAAGTGTTTCTTGTTAGACCTGGCTGACGAGTTCTGATTTTCAGGAAAATCAAGTCCCCCAAACATTACAGCAAATGGGTGAAGTCATTATTCTCTCATCAGCTTTAAGAACGGCAAATTTCAAGAACATACTGTTTCACTAATAAATGGGACTCAAAGACCATGCTCTTGGTGGCACCAGGCAGCCCCGCCTTTACCACCCAGATCTCTCCAAAAGGACCCTGTTGTTAATTTAGCAACACCTAAATAACAACTGAATTCCTACATCTACCAAAAAACTACTAGGGCTGGACTATGCAGATGTTCTTCTCATTAAGAATGAGAAATGCTGACTGGAATTTTTCCAGATGTAAAATTGAACAGTTTCTACCATGAAACAGAAACTGCATCAGATTCTGTTAACTAACATGTATCAATTAGTTTGCTTTGCCACTATGAAGTATTACTTGCACTGGTTTAGTGCAAGTAATTTTTTTTTTGTTGGTATAATTTAAATCTACTATCACATTAATAGTAACCTTTTTTTCCCCAATAAATATGAATTTCTCAAATACTTTGTAGTTTGACTTTACAAAATTACTTACCAAGCTGCTGACAAACAACAGTTTGTGTCTTAGTTTCATCCTTCCTATCCAGAATTGATCCCACTGTTCCCTGCATGAGAAAGAATAAAGAATTTCCACATTATTTCAGCATTAAAAATCTCAAACAGTAGTGGATTTAAATTATGGTGCTAAATAAAGTCTTTAAACAGAAGAGAAGTATGACAGGAGAGGCTGCCAGCTTTCTATCAGCTCATGAAATTTCTCACCTTGGCAGCTTTAGGGATCTGGTCCACGTACTGAGGTTTAATGATAGCTTTCAGGTCATCTTCCAGGATCTTGGTAAAATAATTTTGTAATTCAGATCCTCGGAAATAAGTCAAAATTTCTTGCCAGTCAGGTGGATCCTGTGACAAAATGAAAGCTTGCCTTTACTCACACCATTATAAAAACATAATAAAAAATATCTAATTTTAAAATTCCAATCAAGACAGGAAATAGAATATGCTTGCAACATTAAAAAAAAAATATGCCTGGATAAAAGCTCATTATCACAGTATTATCTTGCCTCTGCAAAGTTTCCATTAAAAGAAAAATATTTTTAAAATTATAAAATTGCAAATTGGAGGGCAGAAGATCTAGTGTCACTAGCCCTTTCAAGAAGAAGCATTTTAAATTTGCACCTGGGATACCCACAACTGTCCTTAAGACAGTTAAGAAGCTGCAAGTGAAACTACTGCATGTGGAAAATTATAGAATGCATTAGAGTAACTGCACTGGATCCAGCTAATCCAAAGGAAAAGGGTTGGACTGATAAAAATCAACTTGTACAAAAAATGCAGTAACATTTAGTCATTTTCTCTGCTTCTAGCAAACATTTCCAAGGAAACAGAAGACAAAGGAAAAATGAAAAGAAAAAAAAAAGGAACTCTTCAGAGCAATCACCCAGGAAAAAGGCCCAGCTTCTACAGTTTTGTTTTACACAGCGAGCGTACTGCTCTGAATGGTGCTTATTTTGATGGCAAATGTTACTTATTTTGATGGTAAACAATAAGGAAACAGAGTGACACAGCCATATTTCCAAACCAAGCAAATACACAGAGGAAATGCTTCATAAGTCTTAGAGCAGAAGCAACACGAAGATTCAATTCATACCACGTGCTTCTGTGGTCATAATGATTTGGCTCTTCACAGGGAAGTCTGATTTTGGAAGCACAGTAATTCAATTAAGTACACATTCACAAAGTCAAAAGTTTTGCTATTTCTGCAATACTACCACCTGAAACAAGAAGTCCACAAAATAATATAAACCAAAATTGAAAGATAATGAAAATGTAGCTGGGAAATTATATTTCTTTGCAATTTTAAGTGGCAGCCGTGAAATGAAAAAAAAATTATTAAAACCTTAGTCTTTCAAGTAAAGAAACTGATGAAGAAAGTTTGAACACACTTGTTCCTACAAGTCCTTCTTGAAGGACAAAAATGAGCATCAGAATTCAATTGTCACCATGTGATTGGAAAGTGAGAACTGAAATCCTGTCTGATAAGAAGAGTCACAACAGTTATTATTTACATCTTTTATCTAATGATATTCACTCTTTGGAGTACTGCAAGGTAAACAAACCCCTGAAAATTATTTTGCTTGCTGGCTGCAGAGTTGACTTGGTGTAAATACATCGAAAAATGGATTATGATCTCCCATGCAGACCAGTAGATTACAAATTGTTCTGTGTATGCTTCTCAAAAAATACTACCACAATTTCTAAGTATCTAGCAACGTAAAGAAACGAAGAATTTTCAGAACTCATTATTAAAATGTACAGTGGGAAATATCTTCAACAACAATCTACGATAACAACATATCTTATAAGAGATTGTCTTCAAAAGAATCAAAAAAGCCTAAGAGATCACAAGGATACTTGGTAAGCGCTCGTAGACACTAGAACTGTTCAGATAAAAACAATGTTGAACTTAGAAGAAACTCCAAAATGTGAGCTACCTAAATCCCTTGATGGGGAACAGGTGCAGGTGAAAAAATTTGACATTTTTAAAGACTGATATGAAAAAACCCCTTAAGCGTGACTTATAGATAGAATCCTACCTCTGATATTTATCTTGAGTGAGTTACAATAATTAGGATTCTTACTTTTCTTGAAAGATATACAGAATTTGCAAAAAAGCCTTTTTGTCAAAAACATCCTTCTATTGTTGTTTCTGTGTGGAGTAGGTCACTGGATGTTAATAGGGAAAGTGCCAATGTCCTTGCAAATTCCATTGCACTCACAGATATGAACATTCAGTGAAAAAAATATAACTGCCAACTCTATTGCTGTTACTTACATCATATTTTCCAAGATTTGGCTTCTGTTTTCCTGCTAAAATTTTCAAGGCAGTTGATTTTCCAATACCATTGGTTCCAACCAATCCCAGTACTTCACCTGGACGAGGGATAGGCAACCTGTACACGACATCAATAACTTTGGATTATATTAATGCCATCAGACAACAACACTTGGTGGTAAAGTAAATGTTATGACCTGTTTTCAGACTGATTATTTCAGCCTACTTTGTTGACTTGCCAATACGCAATTCAAATTAAATCAATATTCCTTAAAAATAGAACATCTAAGAGAGATTTAATAGCGGTCTGTTGTTTAAACAGGAGCTAAATGTGCTGTTATGAGCACTAATATTTTATGTCATAATACTTTTTAGTACGCCTACTTTGTTGATTTGCCAATATGTAATTCAAATTCAATCAATATTCCTTAAAAATAGAAGATCTAAGAGAGATTTAATAGCAGTCTGCTCTTTAAACAGGAGCTCTGTTAAATGAGCTCTAATATTTTATGTCATAATACTTTTTAGTAAAAAAAAAGAATTAATGTTCAAAAAGGAAACTACTGAGGTAATAACCAAGAACACCTCAACATGCACTACGTTTAGACTATCTTTTATGTTGATTTGAAAAATAAAATACCTGTGAAGTTTGAAGGCATTGGCACAATATCTATGCGTTGTTTCTTTCTCCAGGTTGCTAGGTAAGTTAACAATTGACAAGGCTCCAAAAGGACATTTCTGTAATTGAAATAAATTTATAGATTACTAGTGCACACAAACAATTTTTTAACAAAATGCTAGGTTCTGTGCTGCACCAAACTGTGCATTTAAATACTTTTGAAAGAACTTTTACCAAATTACTTCATTTACATATTCAACTTTCCAAAGAAGATCTTTACCACATTTTTCAAAATAAATAGTTAGGCTGTCAGTCTACAATACAAATAAGGCACACTGCATATATTCTCTAGCTCTTTTATAGAAACATCTTTCTACTGCTAAGTGTCTATAGCCACAAATAAACAAACAAAACCAAAGCTACAAACCAAAAAGCTACAACCCACACCCTGCAATCTAATCAACTCCATAAACTGACACAATACTTCATTTTCTATAACCAATAACAGTTAACGAGGTCTGATTATTCAGGGCAACAAAATTGCTTTTTGGAGTTACAGTACGCATTACTAAATATAATAGCATAATAAGGAAATTTTATCATTTTTAATAAAGCAGTTTAACTTTTACCTTGATGCAAATACCACAACCAATACAAAGTGTTTCTGAGATCCATGCTATTTTGTTCTGTGATGTGACTTCTATGCAAAGTTTTCCTGGTGAAAAAGAATAAGATTAACTCAATAAAGTTTCTGATTCATCAGAATTCTCTCCAGTACTATTAAATTCCACAGAGGAATATGTAACTAATTAATGTGCACTGAAGCTTCAGATAATCCACAGATCTGAAAAGTGGCATTATTCCTATGAATTGTTCATGCTTTCAGTGATACTTTTAAAGGCGTTATGAAACGGACCATGAATGATAAGCAAAAAACTAACAATTATAAAGAAATAGCTCCTTCTAGTAGAATATTATTTAATATATAATTTAATTATTAACGTCTCCAATTGCTTAAATACTTCATTAAATTACACCTCTTACCCATTCGAACCACAGGACAACTCTTCTTGCATTCTTGACGGCATTTCTTTGGCTTACACTTGTCATGGTTGACAATCGCAATTCTTGTTAATTTGTCTGCCATAATGCACAATTTAGGGTTAAACACCAATTAAGAGGAGTAGTGGGAATCTTCCAGATCTAAAGAAAAAAAATAATCAAAAGAGCATAATTACTGACAGCACAGAGAAGAACATCCATATCTGAAGTTATTACTAGCAGTGTTCAGAGATGAAAAAAGCAAAATGATTTGATTTATTCTTCTTTTAAACAAGATGGCAAACAGGGCAAAGTCTCAGATACAAGTAGTAAGGGTACCGATATGTAAATAACTACACAAATCTTTAACATCAGCTTTCCACTCCATTACAATTTCTACACTGTAAAATAAAACTGTGATTATATCTGAGAATGTATTTGTTTCCAAGAAAAATATGCTGTAATAAGAACAAAAGAACCTACACTGCTGCCAATTTCAGTTTTACAAGCTGCCTTGTGTAAAGTAACCTTGTTCATGCTCCAGTGTCTGGTAAGGTCAAACTGTGACCACAACTATTACTCCATGAATCTGATTGTAGTATTCATTTTGCAAACTGTATGCGAATGTTCTACATTAAATTATTAAAATGCTGTAAAATTTAAACCAGTTTTCAAAGTGAAAATTTGTGGCTGCATATAGAAAAGTAATCCAGGCAATGTGAACACCCATGATGAAGTTTGATTCTTTTATCTTGAGTTTCATTAGTATTGAAATAAGTACACCTACATTCTGCATTTCCTACTTCGGTATCAATGACTATAATATAGTCCAATAAAAATAAGCAAGTTTCTTTACAAAATGACTTTATTTTTAGAAGAGAAAGGTCTTTGAGTACTAGATGATTAAATATTCCTGAAATCATAAATAAATCCATTCAAGGAAATGAAATTACTACTTTATTCCTCGACATAGCTCTCTCTTCCCTTGCTTAGATATTTGTAATGTACTTTGACAAGCACTGGATTGTACTGGGAATTTAGGTCAATGGTTGTAGCAGGAGGGAAGGAAGGACAAAGAATTTAAATTTAAGGTCTTGATAAAGAAAAGCAGGTGGAATGTATTTTGAAGTGTATTTTTATTTTCTTCACCACATTCACACATAATACTGAGAACAACAATAATAATGACGACTTTATTTTCCTATGAGCAAAACACACCTAAAGGCAACTCCCTCTATCTGCTCCTGCTCCAGAACAAAGACAACTGAATTGTAAGGCTCTCAGAAGTTTATAAGAAATTAGAGACGACAAACAGGTTTTATTTTTTAGGTCTAAAGAAAGACCATAAATAAAGTACAAATCATTTCCAGTTCAATGCCACTATATCAAGTGGTGGCAGCCCTACTGGTGACGCCAATTCAAAATCATTTCAATCCAATGCCATATGTATCAGCAGCTCAAAGACATAACTGGGAAAGAGTCTTGAAATACTTCAGGTTTCCACACAGTCTGCACGTGCACTTCCTTCCAAGAAAAGGAACCCAACATTTCTTATTAAAGAAAGCATTTTCTGTTGGATGTCCAGTTCATCTTTGCTCCACCAAACTAAAGTATCCTGCAGTGGTTTAGAGACCATTTACTATATATGGCTATTACATGAAGAAAGGTTGTGACTTTCGATCTCCTGAAAGCTGCAAGAATAAAATAGGTGTATGGCACATGTATCACATTAAACTCCATTCTTCCCTAAACCCACCTGTGAACCTCAGTTGCACAGAATCCTACAGATACTACTGTAATATGAAAAAAAGGAAGAGACTGGAATCTAACAGGTAACAAAGGTCAGAAAGGAAGATGTTATTCCATCTTTAAATCCATTATTACCACACTTAGGAATATTTGAAGTGGTTCCTTTTAAAAGTGACACTCTTATTCCTCTTTTCAATTTCCAAAGTATTTTTAAATTAATGTCTAAAAATATTCTTCATTGGATATAAATGACTGCAAACATTAGTTATGCTGCCAACCTTGTTATGGCAGTTTCTACTTTTAATATTTCAACTGTTTTTCTTTTAACATTTCCTAAGCCAGAAAGTCCTAATGACACAGCTGATGTTTTGAAATAAATGACCAAATATTTTAAAAAAGAATTAAAAACTGATTTTACAGTTCTGTATTGTCAGACCAGATTGACAAAGTAGGGCTGAAAACTACAATTACATCCATAGACCAGGCCAAGAGGCATGGAATAGTGGGTTTGTAATTCTCACTTAAATACATTTTTCTTACATAAAAACCCCAAGAAATCTAAATTCTTATTCTTGAAAACTACAAGGATGTCTGAGTCAAGGTAATTTTCTAGGAGAAAGACACTGGATTTTGTCAGTGCTTCAAATACAGACACATTCTTTGGGAACCTATCCCAGTGCTTTTCAAAAAAGTCTTGTAGTTTGCACAGGGTATTTGTGAGTCACTCACTCACTCTTTGGTTTCTCAAGGAAAGCGTTTAATCTGGGACAGCCCTTTCTCCAAAAACCCCTGTGTGTCACAGGGCTCTCCCTGCTAGTTATCTGAGCTCTAACTAGCATATAACTAGTTCTATGGGTTACAAAAGCAAGCTCTAGGAGGCAAAGCTGCTGTCCTGCAGGAGCTTACCTCCTGTGTCCAATCCCCCAAACCTTTGTTTGAGGTTATGGATTGCACACCAGACAAACTCTCCCCTCAGCCGTCCACCCTTCCATTCTGGTGTTTAGCTTAAAGCACCAAAGCAGCAGAATGGGATGGGGGCTGCACTAAAAGACCAAGTCAAATATGGCTTGAAACAATTATGTTTTGCCACCTACCCCAGCAAACTTTCCACCCAGTCTTGGTGGGATAATCAGACCGAAGCTTACACTACTCCCCATTGCTGAGCAGACCATGGTCGGTAAGTAATAAAGAGCCTAAAATATTTTTTTTTTCCTTCTTACTTATATGGGGAAATGCCCACCTGTGGTAAAGAGTTTTGAAGAGACTCTCCAGTGGTCTTAAACCATTTAAAAAAAAAAAAAAAAGAATTTGTGTCTTCTGTCACTTCTGCAATCTGGCACTGATGTCTATGATGACAATTGCCCACAAGACAAAATAATAATAATAATTTCTACTTAGAACTGACAGTTCAGAGCAAATAAAACAATACCATCCAAAACCAGACTGAACTCAAGTTCCATATTTATCTGCAGTTACTTTGGTGGCATTTAACTGAATAGGACTGTCTGATTTCAAGATGCAGACACCGGAACTCTCAACACACTGAACACAGGTCAGCAACACATCCATCTGCTCCAACACAGCATAGCAGCAATTGTTAAGTACAGTCAGCAGATTAAGGGCAGGAGAAGCTGGTATTCAGAAGCATTTAAGTTCATGTCTGTATTTCCCCTTTCCAAATCAAGAACAGAACAAAAAACAAAGTACGAAAATATTAATTTGTTAGTAACCACAAGAGTAAAGCGATTTTTTGAATTAGTGAATTATGATGGAGTCACAACAGAAAATCTTTCCAGAATGATGGACTGATGACACAGGTGAAAGAACGAGAGAAGGAGCAACAACTGCTAGCAAAACCCCAGTTCTAAACATCTTGACAGTATCATTTATTGAAACCAAACATTAAACCCAATTATGACACTTAATACAAACACTAAAATATGTCTAAAAATAAGACATAAAACATGTTATCACAAGCATTTTAAGTCAGCATTCTTAGGCTGATACACCAGAAGAAATTTAATAAAAAAAGCACATGTAAGCAGACCTTGCTACCTGTCACAAAAGGGAACAGTACAACAGTAATGTATAATCTGTAGAACAAATGTACTTACATTAAGAATATTTTTTCCTTTCACAAGCATTCAAGTTATACTAGAAATTACTAAGTCAAGTCAATTATGACCAAGAAGTATTTGTAATTGCATTGAATCATTCAGACTTAAACAAACAAACATTAAAGAAAAGTAAATGAAGACTAAAACGTAACCAGAGACAATTCAATTAATTTATGTGAAGGCAAGATCTGTAGTCAGAATTGAGCTACACTTTACTTACTTTGCAGAAAAACAGTTAACATTTTATTAAATTACATTGCATCTGACCTCAAAGATAAATGCTGTGGAAAGAAGTGAGGATGAGCAGCATTTGCACTTTCCTCTGAAAATGATT
The DNA here is from genome assembly GCF_001431845.1 of Calidris pugnax. Classification (NCBI taxonomy): domain Eukaryota; kingdom Metazoa; phylum Chordata; class Aves; order Charadriiformes; family Scolopacidae; genus Calidris; species Calidris pugnax. The sequence continues at coordinate 5,026,115 of NW_015090920.1, forward strand.
AACCTCAAGAATTATCTCTCAAACCATTGCTAATGGACTACACACAGTCACTCCATAACAAGAAAGTTAAGAACTAGAATAGCCAAAGAAAATTTAAATGAAAGTCAAAGAAGATATTTTTCAAACTGTATATGGGAGATTACTATATTTGTAAACGTCAAAGCACAAATAACAGTAAATGCTCTAAGAACAAAATCTACTAAGAATTAAGAACTAGACAATGCTTAAGGTTTTGACATCTGTTTTAGAAACTGAGGCAATGTACAAAAAGAAGTCTAACCAAGCCTCAAAACTCCCTACTGTATTTAACTCATTATATTACTCATAAGGCATGGCATGAATATGAAAATTAACACAATGTTAACATGAAAAGCATATGGTCAAATATACTGACGCAGCAGAACGAGTGGGTGTGCTTAGCTGGTGCTGAGCAGCATTAATTATCACTCAATCTTTAATAGTTCCTTTTAACATGAAGTGAAATGCATGAAAATAAACCCATAAATTGGCAAACTACCACAGGAAAATCAGACAGATGTTTCACGACCACTTGTTTAGGAAACCATAGCAGTGGAAACTTAAAATTAGAGCTTGAAAACTGTCACAGCAACCTGCAGGTGAAATACCCGAGTGCATTCCAGAGACAAATGCTGACATGGTCCTGGAAAAAAGCCCTGTCGAGTTTTACTTTTTTTTTCTTTTTTTTCTCTCCACACAATTCGTAACGCAAACCCCCTCAAAAACCAGCCTTACCCTTATCACCTTATCAAGCCTGCAAGAAGCCTGGATCTCCTCACCACACAAGGATATTAACTTTCCCCGAAATAAGGCAAAACGCGGCTTTTCGCCTCCAGCGGAGGAGGTCCCCGCTTTCACAGGGGAAAACCACCGGCTTCGTCCCCCCCGGGCCGCCGCCACCAGGACGCCAGGAGCCTCTAGGCCACAGCCATTCCCGGGGCTGAGAACACGTTTCCTTCGGCCCCAGGAAGAGGCCGGCTGACAGAAAAAGCACAGCTCTGGAAGATGACGTACAACTGGAAAATGACGCCAGAGACGACGAACCGCATGTGCGGGCATGGGAAGGGATGGAATGGGATGGGAAGGGATGGGCCGATCCCCCCACCACACGCCGGGAGCAGCGACTCCGGTTCTGTAGAGAGTGCGGGTTGGGGTCTCTCTTCAGCCAGGAGGACGGCGGCTCCTGGGCAGCCGGGAAGGGATGGAATGGGATGGGAAGGGATGGGCCGATCCCCCCACCACACGCCGGGAGCAGCGACTCCGGTTCTGTAGAGAGTGCGGGTTGGGGTCTCTCTTCAGCCAGGAGGACGGCGGCTCCTGGGCAGCTCGGTGCAGCCGGCACCCAGGCCCGGGCGAGGAGCCATCAACCAGCCCCATCAACCAGCCCCAGGCCCTGAAGGAGAAGGCCGAGCCCAGTGGCGGGGGTAGGGCCTAACAGCACGGGAAGCCGCCGGCGGCTCCCCTCGGAGGAGAGGAGGGGGCCCTTTCCCCTCACCAGTATGAGAGAACCTACCGAGAACGCCGGTATCCCTCCCTCACCCACCCCATCGGAAGGCCGCTTACCGGGAGATGGGGGAGAGAGCGAGGCTCCCCCTCGCTCCCCGGCCGGGCCGCAGCGGGGAACCGCCTCCCCTCTCCGGCGGGCCGGCCCGCAACGTGCTCCCGCCGCCGCCACCGCCACCCGGCCAAGATGGCCGCCGCCCCCGCAGGGCGGGGCCTGGGCGCGCACCATAGAGAGGAGGGGAAGGAAGGGAGAGAGGGAAGAGGCTCACCATAGAGAGAGCGCAGCCGGTGAGGGGAGAGAGCGGCGCCTCCACGCCACGAGGGTGAGGCGGGGCGCGTGGGGTGGCGACGGTTAGTGACGCCATCTCCGGATCCTTCCTCCCGGGGCGCTCCGTGAGGAGGAGGAGG